>NC_035440.2:88487652-88776555 GCF_002127325.2 Helianthus annuus
GCTCCTTAAGGCATGTGAGGACTTATGGAGCATTAGTGGTTGGCTCCTTTAACTATGTCGATTACCCTCGACTGTGTCGATTAACCTCGACTGTGTCAATTTCCCTTGACTGTGTCGATTACCCTCGACTGTGTCGATTTACCTCGACTGTGTCGATTTACCTCGACTGGGACACCGAAGCACTCAAAGGTCACATAAGGACCATGAGTGGGGCTCGGCCGTACCCGTTAGATCTAACCCTCGTCCCTAATTACTGAATGTTTTTAATGGCTTGGTACTAGTTTTCACCAAGACTTTATGGCATTTTTAGTATTAAGTCTATGCTCACATGATCTAGTAATTTCTAGGCATTTCTTAAAGCACATCATACTTGGTTCTCGTTCTCACCAAGTGTGCTTCTCGTATTTTTGTATTCTCGATTCGTATTGCACTCGGTACTCGTTCTCACCAAGAGTGCTTCTTCACTTGTAAAAAAATTATAACATTTGTAACATGTATTTCACCCCCGAGAGTTATAAAACCAAAAACAGTTAAAGAAAAGGGGAGCATGAACTCACAACTTTGCGTTCCTGCGTCGTAAACTTCACCGGAGTTGCTTATCTAGCGTCGTGACCTAAACGCGTTTTATTAACGTTAGTCACTAGACTTGTATCGCACAAGTGCAAGTCACTATCTTTTGTATTTCTGTTCTTGTGTTAAAAATATTTATATTTTTAACTATTTGTCTTATATCATTTTCTCAAAAATAGATATACGTATCTTGTATTTTGCACCCGAATTATGTATTTTGTCTAAGTAATATATTTTCATAAATATATCCTCTTGTATGTGTCTAAGCATGTTGTATGTGTATTTTCATGTTTATACTCCTCATGAGTATTTAGTGTATCTTTACGTCTCAATACGCTAGCACGTATAACACATACTATATACACTTAGTACAAAAGTTGGTGATAAAATAATATATATTTTTCTCTAAAAAATATACATATTTATATCCACTTTTATTTTTGAAGAAATCCTCATTTGTTATCACCAAAAATTAGGGAAACCTTGGTAATACCTTTAAATACATTTTAGGGAATAAGTTCTTCAAAAACTTATATTTTTCTAAGTGTCAAAATTTATAAAAATTTTGACAGAGTTTCCCCTAAAAATGGAGGTTTCCCATGTTTTCAAAACATGTGTTTATTTTCTTTTAAATCGTCAACAATCATCAACAACAATTATCAACAATAATCATCAACAACAATTATCAACAATAATCATCAACAACAATTATCAACAATAATCATCAACAACAATCACTAATTTTCCCCATTTCATGAACTTGCATATTTACAAAAATGTGTAGTAATTTACTAGCACATTTAGTAAGTCTTGTTATCTTTAAAAATAAGTTTAATTTCTTAAAAAAAAAAAAAACTTTATTTTTAAAGAATATGAAGTTCCACAACTTCTAGTCGGTTTTTACGAAAATTATTTCTTTGTTAAAACTTTTGTTACACTAGTGTTCGCACACTTGTTTGATCACAAAAAATCACTTTTGTTTGTGTAAGATCCGGATTAGAACATGTGATTTCTTTTGACGCTTGGTCTTTTGAAAATACCACTTGTGGACACATAGATCGGCTAGTTTTAGACACTATTTCATAAGTAAAAATACTTTTACACAAGTTCATGTTTCTTGTGTGGTAGAGTTTCACCTTTTAACCCTTGCACCATTTCAAACAAGCTTATGTCAAGATCCATGATCTTAACCAAACAGGGTTAAATGATGATCCGAGCTACCACAACGTAGATCGGGCCTAAATAATCACAAATTTCAATTACTACAACATTTACACAACTAGTGAGCTTTTAACCATCATTTTCATGTTTTTAGTAGACTTTAATGCACCTTTTTGTAAGATTTCGAGTTTTAATCATTACACATCATATTAACCACTTCAAAATAGCTCAAGAATGTGTTTTAAACAACATACCACTAGCTCGAGGCTAGGGAAGTATCTAGACGCGAATGTGGTGGATAAAAGCTAGAGAAAGAGGTCCTTCGAGCTCCGAGTGCACCAAGCCTTCTTATGCGTGACACTTGACACTTGTATGATGTTGGAATGTGAAGAACAAAATCGAAAAATATGATGGATGATCAAGGGGTGTTCGGCCGAAAGTTTTTGAGGGAGAGGAGAGAGTAGTTTTGTGGTGTTGGGTGGTGAATTGTCTAGTGTGTCATCTCAAGGTATTTATAGACATTCCATATGGCATATTCCTAGCATATTCCTGGCATATTCCTGGAATATTCCTAGCATATTCCTGGTATATTCCTGGAATATTCCTAGCATATTCCTGGCATATTCCTGGCATATTCCTGGAATATTCCTAGCATATTCCTAGCATATTCTTTGGAATATTCTTAGCATATTCCTAGCATATTCTTGGAATATTCCTAGCATATTCCTAGCATATTCCTGGAATATTCTTAGCATATTCCTAGCATATTCCTGGAATATTCCTAGGTTTTCTGCGTTGTCTGCGTTTTGCAGTGTAAGCACTGTGTCGCGTAGGAACACACGGTACGTGCTTAAACTTGAAAATAACGTTTTAAGCGTTTTAATTTATTTTTCAACACGAACCTGATTAAAATAAAATTTTAATCATAACAGAATATTTGTGGGATTAAATATTATCCGGGCGGCCATCAACGTTCGTTTCGCAGTTTTGTCGCAATTAGTTCTGCTCTTAAAGTGTGTTTCGGGTGCTTTTTAGTGCTTATTTTTGCTTTCATATAGCATATATATTAAACCCTTGTATGTACTCTTGGGTTTTAATGTATTCTTGTTATTGGACCTACACCTAGGCTCCAATTTTATTGTCTGACTGCTTTCTGCAGTTCCGTTGACACAGTGTGTCTTACCGGTGAGTTTACTAATATTTTTGACGCAACGCTCTCGTTTTTGCATAAAGCAATATTTTGTAGTATAAAACGTACATGAATTCACTTGTATGGAATTCAGAAACTTATTTCTCTTGTAAACTAGATCATGTATGTTCATTAAGGCACAGATCACTGTTCATTTAGTGTACGGAATGTACGGAAAAGTGACGGTTGTCACAGTCTCCCCCCGTTAAAAGAATTTCGTCCCGAAATTCAAGCGATGCCATCGGTCACAGGGGAGTTGTGAAACCAATATGGTCACTTATATTTGAAACACGTCTTTGTGTTCTCATGTCATGTATTTTATCATGCTCAAGTAAATCAATCATGTCTTTTCTGCATTTTGTGGACTCTTGGTCCGAAACCTCAACAGGTTGTATAGTATATCATTGACGTGAATCTTATTTGTGGGAACTATGACTGTTCCTTGCGTCAGACTCCTCTAAAGACTAGACACATGAATGTGTCGCGATCACTACTGATCTTTTTCTGGAAGCTTCATCTTGTGAACAATGGTTCCGATCCCTACACCGGGGATTCAATCTTTTCGTTTTCCAATTCACACTACGCCCTTTCTAGGCGCGGCTCTCAATTTAGTCGTGCTTCTTGTCTCAAATTCTTACGATTTCTGCCTCTCATCGGCGTAATCTTTCTGTGTTCTGCGGGCTGTCTTGATATAATCGCATATATGAACGACCTTGCCTCTAGATTTTTCCTGGACCATCTCGGCCAGTTGATCCATTATTCCCGGTCTCCGTTCAACACAACGGGAATTGACTCATTACGTTCCATCTAAAGCTTTACACAAAGCGGTTTAGACGGCGGCGTGATAAATACTGTTGTAGGAAGACTCTACTAAGGGTAAGTGAGTGTTCCAACTTTTTATCAAAGTTTATCACACAAGCACGCATCTTGTTCATACAGTCTGCATCGTTCAACAGCTCAGTTCATATTCGAGTTCTTACGATCATCGGTGTGCTGCAATCCCTTGCGATCAGTAAAGATCGTGCAACGTTTTCTTTCAGGTAATAACGCCCAGTTTGATGCGCGCAATGACTGTACCTATCTCAAGGGTTCTTCTCATGATTCCTTAATCAATGTGCCACGTATGTAATGTCGTGGTCTTGTTGCATCGGCGTACAATCGAGACTTTGTCGAGAGGCGTCACATAATTGCAACTCTAGCTCCTTAGCTCTTGGTTGCAGGGTTGGCATGAATCTCGTTCTTATCCATCATGGATCTGAAAGTTCTCACTTCGCGAATTCGAAATCCGCTTTTCGTCATCATAGCGCTTAACTGTTCTTTCTCTAAGAGTTGCAAGGTAAATTGCAGTTGTTGCTCACGACCTTCCTTGGTCATTGGCCATATGAGAATGTAGTCAATAAGTATATGGCTTATCTAGGTATGGCTTACACGTTCGATTTCATGAGGTCCATGAATATTGTCGATGCATGTGTTAGGCCAAATGGTACGACAAGGAACTCGTAACTTCCAAAGCGAGTCCTAAAGGTCGTTTCAGGGACACTTCCTTCTGGTATACACAGTCATGGACATCCTATCCTCAAGTTGATCCTTGGGTGGCAACTAGGATCTTATGATTTTGTCTGTTTATGTTGCCAGTCGTTGGCAAAGGATTCTGATTCTCAATTCTCAGGAATTTACGCAAAATGGAACTGCCAACTTTCTCCTCATATCCCTAACTAAAGGCGTCATGTCCTTAACTTCCTCTGTCTGGTAGCTCTTGCAGTTACGTCCGGAGCTCATGCTTTACGGACGAAGTTAGTCGGTAAGACATTATTCGACACTGGTGCTGCTCTTGGCACGTGGTTTATCCTAAACTTCTCTTAACGCTGCGAAGGGGCATTTCTGGCAAGTCTTTTGAAAAGGCTACTAGAACTTCTTCCATCGCGGGGATGTTCCCAGGTTCTGCAGTCTACTCAGAGGCATTTCTATGCCTCTTCGACCAATGAAGGATGTCGTAGATATGCCGCCTTATGGGGTCTAGCATCCTTGCGCCTATTACAGTAAAGTTGGGTTTCATCATTCGCACGAGGGATGCGTCTGATTTTCTCGTATTGACGACTTCAGCTGCATACTTGGATTTCCGATCCATGCTGATTATTATGACCTCACGAGTCAATGGTAACAGAAGGTTACGGCCCTCTGAGTGCCTAATCACGATCCTTAATCGCTTCGACTGTTTAAGCTATCCTTCTATATGCCCATTTCTAAAGAATACGGGACGTCTATCTTACTTGAGACTAGGCCAAGAAGTTTCTTAAGTTCTAAGCATGCAAGGTTAAGGTTGATGCCAGTATTAGAAATAGATGCATAAGGGTGGTTAATAGGGAACGTACCCGTAACCGCATCTGGATCCTAGCGTGGTTCACGAGTTCGATCGTGAAAACCCTTCCTTGCTTGTTTCTTCTTTGGGCAATCTTTCCTAAAGTGCCCTGCTTCACCACATTTGTAGCAACCGGGTATTCTCTTATTTCTTCCATCTGAGTCCTTCGCCCAACAGGCGTCCCTGTTGTGCCCTTCTTTTCCACACTTTCCACACCTAGGCTTCAGACATCGACCTTTATGGTGAAAAGTGCATTCTCTGCACCTCGGCTTAGTCCCCGAGTAAACATTACCACCTGCCCTATTAATGGCTCCATCAGTGCTCCTGCCATGTGGTGAATTCACTTTCTTTCTTTTGTTTGCTTTAGAGCTTCCATAGTTGAGTTGGGTGCTCATCTTTAGGTTTGAGGACTTCCTCTTCTTGTTGCTTGACGACTCCACATGAGTCTTTTTCTTGTTATCCTCAGATTCCGAAAATTTTCCCGCACGTAGAGCCTCTTCAGTAAGGGTGACACTCATATCGATAGCCTCTGCGATGGTTGAGGGTTTTGAGGTAGTAACCATGCCCCTAATCTGGGGTGCAAGTCCCCAAATGAATCGTTCTATCCTCTTGAATTCCGGTTTGACTAGGTAGGGGACGACCCTAGACAAGTCGTGAAATCGCTGGACGTATTCAGGAATCTTCGGTCCGTCCATTTTCAAATTCCAGAACTCCACCTCAAGCTTCTGGATTTCAGTCCTAGAACAGTATTTCTTTTCCATCATTTCCTTGAGCTCGTCCCAGCTCAGTGCATAAGCAGCATCTGCACCAAGGGTCTGAACCTGAAGGTTCCACCATGAGAGTGCGCCATCCAGAAATAACCCTGAGATATAGGTAACGCTTTGTTGGGGTGAACAGTTACTCATTCTTAGAACTGAGTCCGTCTTTTCTGTCCAACGAACAAATGCAACGGCACCTCCTGTGCCATCAAAATTCAAAGGCTTGCAGTCCAGGAACTGTTTATAGGTGCAGCCAGTTGGAGGGTTATTCTCAGTCGTGCCATTGATGTGCTTAGAGCGGAGGGCTTCATGTCGTGCAATTGCCTGCGAGATGCATTCTTGCAGCTCGGCTTCTGTTCTTGGTAGCGTACTGGTGTTTGTGTCTCGCCTGGGCGGCATTCCCTTCTGCCAAAACGGTATGAAGTAGGTTAGGCAACATTCCAGGTGTCTATGAGGTACATAGCACCATAAGCCATTATGTAATCACCCAATTTCACATGTATACATAAATACTCAATGTATGAGCGGGAAACAGTTACTGAGCCTTCACTTAGGCTTGCCAACTTGGCTTAAAACGAACTTGAGGTTACATTGCCTTGGTCATTTAGGTTTCAGTTATTTCCCGCTACATTGGTTTTCTTAGGTTTTTGGCTTTACTGGGGCGTACATTTTCCCTTAGAGGGGGTTGCTCGTGTATGGGTGATAGAGAGTGCAAAGTCGCTGAATCTCTTGAATGTTTCTCATCTTCACTTGCTTAAATGTCGTTTTCCTCAAACGTCTCGTACGCAGGTAGAAGTGTCAGTCACGGAGTAGGCTGAGACAGGCTTCCTACTTTCTTACGTGCTAAAGCACTGATCTATGTGATGTTCTACCAGATGAAGGTGAGGACACCTATACATTGAATTTGGTGTGGTTTTCATTAGCTCGTCCCGTAGAGTCCACCAGGATTTCTGTGCACTACAAGTCGTTATTACGTGGGCCCCCGTAATAATAAATTGTCTTGCACAGTTACCCCAATTTTCTCTCGTCCAAGCAGATGATTGATCTAGGAGGGGACACGACTGTCCTTACACTCCTTGCCATGGAAAGGACCATTGCGGAGGTCCATGCGCTAACATTCGTTACTGTTATGCGCGTATAGGCACGATGATTAGATGGAATAGGAATGGAGAGAATTCCTAGTAGTTGGAGGGGCACCTTCGTGATGAATACTTCATCTTCCTTTTCTAGTCAAGTATGTTGTCAATTTTGCTTCACATAATCCGGAGGGATCTCGTCCCGTTGATTAAGAGTTCGTTCAAGGTCGCCGCCTCTGCCTCGTCATCACCACCGTAGTTTGGCATCTTCACGTTCGAGAGGGAAGAGCAGCCATCTCCTACGGAAGTAAGCTCAGAGTCTTGTCTGGTAATCACTCCCAGCCACGAGCTTTGCAAAGGACGCGAGGTCGATAGCTTCATCGTGCGAGTCACGTACCGTAATAGGAGTCGGAGTCGAAAGAATTTTATTCACGTCAATAATCATTCCGTACACTTATTCGTATGCATGAATACAAATAACAAATATGCTACTTAGCATAATCAAGTAACTTAATGCATTATACCACGTATAACTCTCGTTTTGGGGGGGGGGGTCATTTTGTCAAGTCTAACTTTTGTAGACTATGCCTTGGTTGGCACCTTACTCTATGGGTATTCCTCACTAATGTCCTTGCCTTGTCTTTTCTTTGAAAAGTGTCTGACTCGTGGATCTTGGCGCTTTCGTGAATGCAATGAAAACCATTTTGTAAAATGTTTTTGTGAAAGCACTTTAGTGATTGTAGTCTAGACTCGAGAAGGAATCCCAGTTCACTACAATCGAAGCTCTGATACCAAACTGTCACACCCTGTCTTTTGCGGAAGCGTATGATGTGTGACTAGCTTGTTATCATTGCATTCGATCATAATAAACAACTACATGATTTAAAACGATGTTCATCCATTCGGAAAATTTTGAGGATCACAAACACTTGTCATTTAAGTTTTAAAACACAACCTTCATCTAGGTTACAATTCAACAAAAGTGGATGACATCTAAACTTGTAGTCTACTTCTAGTTACAACACTTGCGCCCAAGATCCATCCTGTCACCTGAAATACATGTAATTTTGGAAAACATCAACATAAAGTTGAGCGAGTTCATGCGTTTTGCATACCGAGTATGAAAACATGGTATGTATCTTGTATAAATAAAGTATTCTTGCAAAAATCAAGTTTTCTTGTGTACACCACGTACTAATTGAATGTTTGTACAAAGACATTTCGGCATGTGAGGACATATGGAGCATTAGTGTTGGCTCCTTTAAGGCATGTGAGGACTTATGGAGCATTAGTGTTGGCTCCTTTAACTATGTCGATTACCCTCGACTGTGTCGATTAACCTCGACTGTGTCAATTTCCCTTGACTGTGTCGATTACCCTCGACTGTGTCGATTTACCTCGACTGTGTCGATTTACCTCGACTGGGACACCGAAGCACTCAAGAGGTCACATAAGGACCATGAGTGGGGCTCGGCCGTACCCGTTAGATCTAACCCTCGTCCCTAATTACTGAATGTTTTTAATGGCTTGGTACTAGTTTTCACCAAGACTTTATGGCATTTTTAGTATTAAGTCTATGCTCACATGATCTAGTAATTTCTAGGCATTTCTTAAAGCACATCATACTTGGTTCTCGTTCTCACCAAGTGTGCTTCTCGTATTTTTGTATTCTCGATTCGTATTGCACTCGGTACTCGTTCTCACCAAGAGTGCTTCTTCACTTGTAAAAAAATTATAACATTTGTAACATGTATTTCACCCCCGAGAGTTATAAAACCAAAAACAGTTAAAGAAAAGGGGGAGCATGAACTCACAACTTTGCGTTCCTGCGTCGTAAACTTCACCGGAGTTGCTTATCTAGCGTCGTGACCTAAACGCGTTTTATTAACGTTAGTCACTAGACTTGTATCGCACAAGTGCAAGTCACTATCTTTTGTATTTCTGTTCTTGTGTTAAAAATATTTATATTTTTAACTATTTGTCTTATATCATTTTCTCAAAAATAGATATACGTATCTTGTATTTTGCACCCGAATTATGTATTTTGTCTAAGTAATATATTTTCATAAATATATCCTCTTGTATGTGTCTAAGCATGTTGTATGTGTATTTTCATGTTTATACTCCTCATGAGTATTTAGTGTATCTTTACGTCTCAATACGCTAGCACGTATAACACATACTATATACACTTAGTACAAAAGTTGGTGATAAAATAATATATATTTTTCTCTAAAAAATATACATATTTATATCCACTTTTATTTTTGAAGAAATCCTCATTTGTTATCACCAAAAATTAGGGAAACCTTGGTAATACCTTTAAATACATTTTTAGGGAATAAGTTCTTCAAAAACTTATATTTTTCTAAGTGTCAAAATTTATAAAAATTTTGACAGAGTTTCCCCTAAAAATGGAGGTTTCCCATGTTTTCAAAACATGTGTTTATTTTCTTTTAAATCGTCAACAATCATCAACAACAATTATCAACAATAATCATCAACAACAATTATCAACAATAATCATCAACAACAATTATCAACAATAATCATCAACAACAATCACTAATTTTCCCCATTTCATGAACTTGCATATTTACAAAAATGTGTAGTAATTTACTAGCACATTTAGTAAGTCTTGTTATCTTTAAAAATAAGTTTAATTTCTTAAAAAAAAAAAAAAAAACTTTATTTTTTAAAGAATATGAAGTTCCACAACTTCTAGTCGGTTTTTACGAAAATTATTTCTTTGTTAAAACTTTTGTTACACTAGTGTTCGCACACTTGTTTGATCACAAAAAAAATCACTTTTGTTTGTGTAAGATCCGGATTAGAACATGTGATTTCTTTTGACGCTTGGTCTTTTGAAAATACCACTTGTGGACACATAGATCGGCTAGTTTTAGACACTATTTCATAAGTAAAAATACTTTTACACAAGTTCATGTTTCTTGTGTGGTAGAGTTTCACCTTTTAACCCTTGCACCATTTCAAACAAGCTTATGTCAAGATCCATGATCTTAACCAAACAGGGTTAAATGATGATCCGAGCTACCACAACGTAGATCGGGCCTAAATAATCACAAATTTCAATTACTACAACATTTACACAACTAGTGAGCTTTTAACCATCATTTTCATGTTTTTAGTAGACTTTAATGCACCTTTTTGTAAGATTTCGAGTTTTAATCATTACACATCATATTAACCACTTCAAAATAGCTCAAGAATGTGTTTTAAACAACATACCACTAGCTCGAGGCTAGGGAAGTATCTAGACGCGAATGTGGTGGATAAAAGCTAGAGAAAGAGGTCCTTCGAGCTCCGAGTGCACCAAGCCTTCTTATGCGTGACACTTGACACTTGTATGATGTTGGAATGTGAAGAACAAAATCGAAAAATATGATGGATGATCAAGGGGTGTTCGGCCGAAAGTTTTTGAGGGAGAGGAGAGAGTAGTTTTGTGGTGTTGGGTGGTGAATTGTCTAGTGTGTCATCTCAAGGTATTTATAGACATTCCATATGGCATATTCCTAGCATATTCCTGGCATATTCCTGGAATATTCCTAGCATATTCCTGGTATATTCCTGGAATATTCCTAGCATATTCCTGGCATATTCCTGGCATATTCCTGGAATATTCCTAGCATATTCCTAGCATATTCTTTGGAATATTCTTAGCATATTCCTAGCATATTCTTGGAATATTCCTAGCATATTCCTAGCATATTCCTGGAATATTCTTAGCATATTCCTAGCATATTCCTGGAATATTCCTAGGTTTTCTGCGTTGTCTGCGTTTTGCAGTGTAAGCACTGTGTCGCGTAGGAACACACGGTACGTGCTTAAACTTGAAAATAACGTTTTTAAGCGTTTTAATTTATTTTTCAACACGAACCTGATTAAAATAAAATTTTAATCATAACAGAATATTTGTGGGATTAAATATTATCCGGGCGGCCATCAACGTTCGTTTCGCAGTTTTGTCGCAATTAGTTCTGCTCTTAAAGTGTGTTTCGGGTGCTTTTTAGTGCTTATTTTTGCTTTCATATAGCATATATATTAAACCCTTGTATGTACTCTTGGGTTTTAATGTATTCTTGTTATTGGACCTACACCTAGGCTCCAATTTTATTGTCTGACTGCTTTCTGCAGTTCCGTTGACACAGTGTGTCTTACCGGTGAGTTTACTAATATTTTTGACGCAACGCTCTCGTTTTTGCATAAAGCAATATTTTGTAGTATAAAACGTACATGAATTCACTTGTATGGAATTCAGAAACTTATTTCTCTTGTAAACTAGATCATGTATGTTCATTAAGGCACAGATCACTGTTCATTTAGTGTACGGAATGTACGGAAAAGTGACGGTTGTCACAACTTCGTCGCATTCATTCTCACGAAGAATATAGTTCTTCGTCGTCTGGTGTTTGACGAACCACTAGATTCTTCGTCGCATTTATTCCCGGCGAAGAATAGACCTTCGTTAGAAGGATTCTTCGCCGTGAAGGCTAATGGTCAGACAGTGAAACAGATGTGATGAACATGATATTGGGTAGTTGGATTATAAAATTCTATCTGTTACATGATAATAATGTTAACCAGAAATGAGGACCTTGACTTAACTTGTGTGAGTGGACAATACATTTGTAAATGTTGTTATGTGTCATGCACATGGGATGTAGACTTGTTTGAGAACTGAATACTTGTTATGTGATAAACTGTGATCTTAGCAGCAAATGCAATCTGTGAAAATATATGTACTGTTAAGTGATTGATTTGCATACGAAACCCATACACTTGTTATGTGACTTTACGACAAACGTTATGGATCAATGGGTTGCATGATTAACAGTTACGACTCGTATAAGGACGTGTGTCTTACTTGTATGCCACTTGTGTAACGTGTACGTTGGATACGTGATATATGTGAGCATTATACTGACTATTCTTGGTAACCACGGTAGGGTATGGTTGACCAACTTGGAATGGGTAATATAACATACCGAGCAATCTAAGGTGAGTTCACTTCTCTGGAGCATGCGTCCCTGTGGGTGGGACAATCAAATGGGTATTCCTGAGAGGAATAAGTCTTTTGGGTAAAAACGGGGATGTTAGATAATACACTCATTTCCTATCACTTTAAGTCCCATCTTATACCGAATTAGTTACCTGAGAGGTAACAGGGTATAAGTTGATAGCGCTATTAGGCTTGGAAACCTCACATCGTACCTGAGAGGACGGACGTGAACTAATGACCTTAATCATGACCAATGCTTAGATAGGGGGCATTGGGGACGGGCAAAACAATCTGGAAGCCATCTTGTACGATACTCGAGTTATTATCAACATTACTTTCGGAATTGTTCTTAAAATGGAATAAACACTTGGTAACCAAACATTTTCATAAAACTGTGAACTCACTAGCATTTTCTGATACACTTGTTTGCATGCTCGCAGGTTATATATGTGTGTGATGTGGAGCTTGCTGTCTGGGAGGCTAGAGTGGTCATGGTTCGAGATACATGGAATCGCGAGACAAGTCTAATGGTTTTCATAAATATGGTTTATGAAACACTTAACTAATGATTTATGCTTCCGCTGAACACGATGAATTACATTTAATGTTTTGTAACACTTTATGTTAATGAATGAAAGTTTTTATTTGAAATCTTGTTATGAATTCAATATGATTGGTGGCTAGATCCTGGTACGCCACACGCCTTGCAGGGGTTTCCGCATGTGGTATTTTTGGGGGTGTGACTGTTATGTCTATGTAACTTTCCAATTCGGTAATCAACTTAGGTTATATTTCAAGTTTTTCAACCTGAAACTTAGGGGTGATCATGTTCTAATTATCATTTATAGATTAACTAGCTTTGTTATTTTAGTTCTAGTTATTGAAATCAATCAAATTCATATTTCAGTTTTTAAGTAAGTTTTAGTATAAATAATCGAATGAAACTTGAATAGTGACCACATCGTGCTCGTGAATATGATACCCAACTTACCCTAACTATCTAGATTAATTAAGTTTTTGCTTGACTATTTAGTCACACAAAGAAATATGAAAAGCATATCATTTTATTTACATCTTTCATAAACCAACTTACCCAAGGTTAAAGCAAATTAGTTGGCCAAATGGCATTTCTTCAAAGTTAAATATCAGCAACATGAAAGGGGGAATAACAACAAAAAAATGTTTGACTAGGGGAGTCAATTGTATCAGGTTACCTAGTCGATGGATTTCAGGTTGAAAGGTTGAAATGTCCTAACTCGAACACGATCTATGTTTTGATTCTGGTAAAAAAAACCACCACCCTAACTCGCACACACGTATAATCATGTAACCTGAACCTATGTCGCTTAACCATTTATCTAAACGTGTCAAATGGGTTGATGGGTAATATTCAAGTTGTAAACGTGTTAACTATGCAATTATGGGTTCAACGAGTCAAATATGTGTTAATAGGTCGATCTCTTTAATTAAACAGGTTAAAAAAATCAACCAAACATAACCCATTTTATTAACAGCTTAGATATTATGACTTGAAAAGCTTTTCTTGTTATGTTTGTATAATGTTGGAAGAAAAAAATAGAAAAGTATGTAAATGCAAGTACAACAAAATATAACCAACTCTCCTTTTGACTACTTTATTTGGTTGGCTTTAGTCTTGGCTTACCCAAATGCCAAAGCCCAAACATGTGTTATATCTCAAATCCTATTTTAGTTTATTTAAATGAAAGTTCAAACTATAAAAACTGAATAAAAGGCTCCTACTCTTAAAAAAGAAATGCTATATTTTTTTTTTCAAAATTAACCCATTGAGATACTCATGAACCATCCTCTTATTCTGACTTGTACTTAGAAGACCTCGAAACCGATCGAGCCGCATTATTCCGCCTACCCACAAACTTAAGGATTTCGTCGATTAATATCACGGGAAAGGCGACCGCCAACACGAGAAGCCACTCGTTCATGCTTAACGGAACAACCCCGAATATTTTAGCAAGGAACGGAACGTATAAGATCAGAAAATGAAGCCCAAAAGATACCGACATTGCGACAAGTAACCATGGGTTGACCCAAGGTGGCATGGTCAACAAGCTCTCGTCTTCCGAAAGGGCATTTAAGGAATTAAACATCTCGATCGCTACCAATACCGATAATGAAAGGGTCATGGCTTTTATTTTCCCGCCACGAAAGTAATCACACGGGTCAGAATCGAATTTGTACACGTGTGTGCCAGCTGTAAAAGGCGACACGGAGAAACTCTTCCAAGATCTGCATTCATCCCAATGTGAAAGTTGGTAGTAGGTCACGAGGCTGTGACCGTCTCCACTGAGGTCGATTCCACAAAACGAATCACGAGTGAACCAGATGATGAAAATTCCAACGGTTGCGATTCCAACATAAGTTCCAATCACCTGCATCACAATTCACATGATCAGTGGAGGACCCAAAATTTATTTTCTGAAGGTGCGACCGGAGGATTAACAATACTATAAGGGTGGCGACCAGGATTTTGGCATAAATAATAAACTAATTTCTTTAATGGCCGGATTAAAATTATTTTTTAAATCTCATTTACTAATTTCAATAAACAATATTTGTTTCGTTCTAAAAAAATATTTTTTCATAAAAACTACATAATTTGTAGATTTAAGGTTTCACACTTTGCTTTAAACAACATATTTTGTATATCTAAGGCTTTGTTATATTAATATTTAAATTATTTATAATGTTATCTAGTTTTTATAACCGGTCCGACCAGTGGACAAGTGAGACAGTCAGGTCGATGACCCATCTGGTTATACAAACATTAATTGACACGAGTCATGAGAATTTCATATTTAAAAGGCGTACCAGATAGCGAAATAAAATCCAAGCATTAATCAAGGAATCATCGCTTCTACGAGGGGGCTTTTTCATAATGTATTTGTCGGGTGGGTTAAAACCCAAGGCAGTCGCGGGTGGTCCATCAGTCACGAGATTGACCCAAAGAAGCTGAACCGGAATTAAACCTTCTGGAATCCCCATAGCAGCAGTCAAAAATATGCATGCAACCTCACCAATATTTGAAGATATCATATACCTGTGTCCAAAATATTTTTTTAACACCAATTAATCTGTATATTAAAAAAAAATGAGTGTTTCTACGGTCTGGTTCAGTCGATTTTGATAGAATTATGAGCTGCATCGCTAACTACAAAAACGATAAATTAAACAGGCTGGGTTGCATGGTAGGAACACGTTGGTTTAGCGGTTTTTGCTAGCCATTTTTTTTTCAAAATTATCAAAATGTGTTAAATTTTGGAATAATAAATATGGTTCACTAATATGATATATACACAACTGTATATTACAAAACTAAAAAATAATAAGTAATAAAAGTTAAAGAACCGGTTCAGTTTACCTGGCGAACGACTAGTAACCGAATAAAATGGTTTTTTTTTTCAAAACTATTTTATTAATATAATACATATTACATATGCCTAACTACATATTTAAAATATGAAAAAAAATACAAACAAAAAGCTAAATGGCCAGTTCGGTTACATAGCCGGTTCCAAGTTTCAACTGTTCACCAGACAAATAATCCGTCAAACACCTAACCAATTCTCGAACCGTCTGAACCAGCCAAGTTGCATCGGTTTAGGAGGTCCGACTAGTTTCGACCTTCAACCCCTATAGTGAGTGTTAAGTGTAATAAAAAAATTTTAAAAATATGAGAAGGGAAATAAACCAACCTGATAAAGGCTTTCATGTTGTTATAAATAGATCTTCCTTCTCCAACTGCAGCCACAATTGTACTAAAATTATCATCTGCCAACACCATATCAGAAGCTTGTTTCGCAACCTGTAGAAAAAAAAAGTCGAATCAATCTCGTTATTTCGATCTGATTCTTAACTAACTTCCGAACTAACTAACTAACTAACTAACTAACTAACTAACATTGTATACAGTAACAAACGTCGAAAATACCTCAGTCCCAGCAATGCCCATTGCAATACCAATATCAGCCAGTTTCAAAGCAGGTGCATCGTTGACACCATCACCTGTCATTGCGACAACTTCACCTATATCTTTAAGCAATCTGACTATTTCTTGCTTGTGGCGCGGTTCAGCGCGAGAGAACAGAAGGCCTCCCTTTTGTGTTAAGTGGCCTTTTGGATCATTATGTTCCATAAAATCTTTTCCTGTTATGCTTTTGGATCTGATGTCTTCGGTTGTTCCAAACACGCCTATTTCACGACAGATTGCTTCGGCTGTGTTCTTGTTATCTCCTGTTATTACCATTACTTGAATTCCGGCTGCTCTGCAGTCTTCAATGGCTTGCCTAACCTCTTTCCGAGGTGGATCCTTCACATATCGATTAGCTAACGATGAGTTGAACACTTTTTGATACGAGCCTATCATTTGTATAATTTTTATTTATTATATGAAATATATGTTTATGTAATAACTATTACATATAAAATTATAATAAAAAAATAATTAAATAGTATATATTATGTTATATATAAAATTTATAATATAAATATATTAAATGAGCATAAATGTATATAAATAAAAAAAATTAAAAAAATAACACGCCTAGTAACGGGTCAATATAGTACGGGGCAAAATAGGTTGTCACGTATGCTCTAAACGGATAATAAATCAAAACAACTATAAAACCGTTTTAACCACTCACATGAAGGCCAACCATGCCAGCAAATACCATGTTACTCTCAATAGAAGAGTAATTAGCTGGATCAAGTAGAAGACTATGAGCAGGATGGTATTCATTGCCATTATACGTCTTAAACTGTTCAGGCTCCTCTTTGTATGCAAAGCCCAAAACGCGTAGTGCACCTTTCGACATTGCATTAAGGTTTTCTAAGATAACTTCTTTTGCCTTTTGGTCTAATGCAACAGTTGACCCATCAAGCAACTGGATGAATGAGCTTCTCTCCAACAAATTTTCTACTGCACCCTGATACATTGCATAGAAGAACTTCAGTCAATGCAAATCTCTTCACGAGTCAACAATTACGTTATATAATGATAGGCACTGTCTTCATAACCGCGCCAAACTGGAACCGACTACATAACCGGTCTGGTTGTGTATTGACTCAGCCGATTACCGGTTTAACAGACGAGTTTCAAATTGTTTTTATATTTTTCTTGCGAAATCTCATTTCTACTTCAGGCTCCATATTTTGTTTATTTAAGGCTAATAATTCGGTAACATTGCATATACACACCAAAAGATAAATTAGTTACATATTTTATTTTAAATTATTTATAACGCTATCTGATTTTTGAAACCGGTCCAGCCTATTCGGTTTGAAAAAAATGATGAGACGCGCTTACCTTTACAAGTAGCGACTTTTTTCCAGAGTCAGAAGAAACAAGGACACTCATAGATTTCCTATCGCGGTCAAACTCGAGGGTGGCGATCCTTCCTTCAAGTTTATTCCATGCCTCGGAACAACCTGCATTTTACATAAATACAAAAAAAAAATGTTAAAAATTATAAATAACAAAGAAAAATATCTGATAAAAAAAGTGAATTGGCTACAAGTCACTTTCACCTGTAGATGAACCAGGATTCATTCCAGCAGGAAGTCCCATTTTCTCAACAAGAACCTGAAATAAAAAGCCGGTTAATAAACCATACAAATGAAGGGTAAATTGAATTTTACGTCCTATAAGTTTCAGCAAAATTTCAGGCGATGTCCTTTAACTAACGAAATTACAGCAGATGTCCTTTATGTTGTAATTTCTTTACAGGCGGTGTTCTAATTTCAAGCGCTGTCCTTTAACTAACGAAATTACAGTCCGTAAAGAAATTAAAACATAAAGGACATCCGTTGTAATTTGGTTAGTTAAAGGACATCGCCTGAAATTTTTAAAGGACGTAAAATGCAATTTACCCTAAAATAAACTCAAGTTATAAGCCATACCTTCAATGCTGCTTCAGTGGGCATCCCAATTGCAACATAACCTTTTTCAGATTGTTCAATGCCAGCATCATTAGCCAACGAAGCGATTTTCGCAATTGTTTGAAGATTAACGTCCATTTTGCCAGCGGGCCAATGCTGGATTTTTCCATCGGACGGATCATAACTCGTCCCTTCTACAATAAACGGTCTAAGAACACTCGATTTTTGACCCATAGCAACAAGTTTAGTCACAGCCATATTGTTAGTGGTCAAAGTACCCGTTTTATCCGAACAGATAACGGTTGTACACCCAAGCGTCTCAACGCTTGGTAGTTTTCTAACAAGAGCGTTCTTTTGCGCCATTTTACGTGTCCCAAGGGCCAAACAAGTGGTAATTACAGCTGGTAAACCTTCTGGAATTGCGGCAACTGCTAATGCAACCGCGATTTTGAAATAATACGTGCATTTTTCGAACGAAAACTTGTAGTTCTTCGGCCAGCCGTCAACATACTCCCAGTCGAGAAAATACTTCAAGTTAATAAGCCAAACCAGTACACATATGCACCCGATTAGCATCGTTAAAACTTCGCCAAACTCATTCAATTTCTTCTTCAACGGCGTGTCTTCTTCGTACTGTGACGCGTCATGAATCTGAGAATGCACTTTCCCTATCTCGGTATCCATCCCCGTAGCCGTAACCAAACACACACAATTCCCATTCACAACCGTCGTCCCGGAAAACACAATACACTTTTTCCCTTGAATATCGCAATCAAACGCGACCGACTTTGTACTTTTACTAACCGCTTCACTCTCTCCGGTTAACGAACCTTGTTCAACCCGAAGCGTGGAACTAACTAGCTGCAAAACCCTCATATCAGCCGGGATTTTATCGCCCACCCGAAGCTCCACTATATCCCCCGGAACAAGTTCTTTCGCAGGAACGATTGACGCCTTTTTCCCATTACGTATCACAGTCGCTTGCTCCGATTGAATATCTTTAAGCGCTTCTAGCGCTTTCTCCGCGCTACTTTCTTGCCAAACACCAACCATTGCATTAACAATCAGTATCAAAAAAATAACCAAAGGCTCGATAAAAGCGGTAACCTCCATTTCCTCGCCTTCGTCTCCATCATACCACGCCAAAACAAAAGAAATCACAGCGGCAGCTAACAAAATCTTGACTAGCGTGTCGTTAAACTGATCCAAAACCAGTCGTAGAATAGACTGCCCTTCGTGTTTCTCGAACTCATTCTTCCCATAAATCTTTAACCGTTTCGCAACTTCATCGTCGGATAAACCGTATTCTCTCTTCACTTGATACTTCTCTTCACATTCCACCACACCCTTTGCCCATGATGCATAAACAATGTGTTCATTTGATGACAAATTGCTTTTACTGTCTTTCATTCCTAATATTATGGCTCCTTTATCAATCAATCATCAATATAAACAATATCAATGAAATTATTAATATATAATATAATTTCACCAATATTTCACCTGTAATCAAACAGAAAACACAATGAATTTTTAACCAATAAACGCCAAAAATCGCGATAAATCAACGTTACGATATATAATCTAATGATCTAATTACGTTAACCGAAATATTAACAAAAACGTATTGTAATTAAATTATTATGAAACATATTCTCTGTGCATGCATTAGATTACCAGTGTATCAACAATATATATATAAAAAATTCGGATATATTATAGAAACATGAATGCATTATGTGATGACGATCAAATGCGTTACAGATTACCTGAAAATGAAGCAATATTCGAACGTCTGAAAGTGAGATCGGGTGAAGGATATGAAAAATATTTCCAAATCTCAGAAGTGATATATTTTATATATTTTTGTTTATCATAAGTAAGTATTCGGTGTCATCTGATTTAATGAAATGTTTTGAACTTTTGAAACGAATAAAAAGTCAGGATCCTAAATCAACGATTCTTGATGGGTAAAAACTATAATGTGATTTATGATAAAAACCAAAGTGAAATAGGAATAAACTTTATTCAATTCTTGATAATATTCAACATTACAATATATAGAGATAAATATAGCTAGAAACCCTAAAGCCCATAAGTAATGGGTTGGGCCTCTGGTTTATAACACTCCCCCTCAGACATTTAGAATTAAACACAGTTTAACAACATACTTCAGGATGATGTTAAATAGGTACTTCAGGACCTGAATAAATAAACTGATACTACTGGATCAGCTATGCTGCCTCATTAAAAACCTTACTAAGAAAACCCAGTGGGACAAAACTTAGTTAAGGGAAAAAGAGTACAGCGTGTATAATTCTCCCCCTGAATTCAACAAACATCTTTTAATCTACGAAGACCGATCTTGTGTGATAGCTGCTCGAAACTGCTTCTAGGTAAAGATTTCGTGAACAGGTCAGCTAAATTTTCATTTGACTTGATCTGGCGAACATCAATTTCCCTTTCTTTTTGCAAGTCATATGTTGAGAAAAACTTTGGTGAGATGTGCTTTGTTCGATCACCCTTGATGTAACCTTCTCTGATCTGAGCTATGCAAGCAGCATTGTCTTCATAAATAATCGTTGGCTCCTTCTTGATCTGTTCTAATCCGCATGCTTCTTGTATGTGATTAATCATTGATCTCAACCACACACATTCTCTACCAGCATCATATAGTGCTATTAATTCGGCATGATTTGATGATGTTGCTGTAAGTGTTTGCTTAGTTGACTTCCAAGAAATTGCTGTGCCACCATATGTGAATACATAACCTGTCTGAGATTTTGCTTTGTGAGGATCTGATAGATATCCAGCATCAGCATACCCAACAAGCTGGGACTTTTGATCTTTCTGATAGAAAAACCTAAGTCTTGTGTCCCGCAAATATACCGGAATATATGTTTTACACCATTCCAGTGTCTACGTGTTGGGTTCGAGTTGTATCTCGCTAGTACATGTACCGCAAATGCAATGTCAGGTCTTGTGTTATTTGCGAGATACATAAGGGCACCGATCGCGCTTAAGTACGGTACTTCTGGACCAAGTACATCTTCGCCTTCTTCTTGAGGGCGATAAGGATCCTTGTGTGGATCTAGCGGTCGGACAACCATAGGTACACTAAACGGATGTGCTTTATCCATATTGAAACGTACTAACATCTTCTGGATGTAGTTTGATTGATGGACAAATGTGCCATTGCACAGATACTCAAATTGTAGTCCAATGCATACTTTTGTCATACCAAGGTCTTTCATCTCAAATTCTTTCTTTAGCAACTGAGCAGCTTTCTCTATCTCTTCAGGAGATCCGATGATGTTGATATCATCAACATAGACTGCTATTATAGTGAAATTTGAGAGTGATCGTTTTATAAAGACACATGGACTGATTACATCAGACTTGTATCCTTCCTTTTCGAGATATTCACTAAGTCGATTGTACCACATACGACCAGATTGTTTGAGACCATATAAAGATCTCTGGAGCTTTATAGAACACATATCTCGAGGTGTTGATTTTAATGCTTCAGGCAATTTTAATCCTTTAGGGATTTTCATGTAGATGTCATTTTCAAGTGTCCCGTATAAGTATGCGGTGACGACATCCATTAGTCTCATATGAAGTCCTTCAGAGATTGTGAGGCCGATTAGGAACCTAAGAGTTATCGCATCCACTACAGGGGAATACGTTTCCTCATAATCAACTCCTGGGATTTGGGAAAACCCTTGTGCTACAAGTCGAGCCTTATATCGTACAATCTCATTTTTTTCATTTCTCTTTATTGCAAACACCCATTTATAACCTACTGGTTTGACGTCTATGGGCGTTCGGACTACAGGTCCGAAAACATGTCGCTTTTCGAGCGAATTCAATTCGGCGTTTATGGCTTCTTGCCATCTTGGCCAATCATTTCTGTGCATGCACTCTTCTAAAGTTTTAGGTACGTAATCATTTTCATTGATTACATCCGTTGCTATAGCATATGCGAATATATCATCAACACGTGTTTTATTCAGGTTCCACATTGTACTATCTTGTACATAATTAATAGAGATCTCATTTTCATTCGGTACCGGTGTTTCTTCTGAAACTTCATTTTCCTCTGGATTCATAGTTGTCTCTTCTGGGACATTTACCTCTACCGGGGTTTCATTTATAACCTTTTGTGAGTTTTCACCAACTGCGTTACTTCGCTCTTTTCGTTTCCGTGGGTTTTTGTCTTTGGAACCGATTGGTCTCCCACGCTTTCGTTGTATAGTAATCGCTTCTGGGATTACTTCTATTCGAGCAGGTGCATTTGATGCTGGTACATGTGACTTTGTCACTCTATTTGTGTCTGTGAATGCATCCGGTAATTCATTCGCTATTCTTTGCAAATGTACGATCTTTTGGACTTCATATTCACATTGACCACTTCGGGGGTCGAGATTTGATAGCGATGATGCATTCAACGTTATTTCTTGTGTTACCAGTCTTTCTTTGTCCTTATCTCCCCCTAAGACTGGGAACATTGTTTCATCAAAATGACAGTCAGCATACCGTGCTGTAAACATGTCTCCCGTCATTGGTTCTAAATATTTAATTATGGACGGGGAGTTAAAACCAATATAGATACCCAGTCTTCTTTGGGGTCCCATTGTAGTACGTTGTGGTGGCGGCATTGGTACATATACCGCACAACCAAAAATTCTAAGGTGGGACAAACTTGGTTCTCGTCCGGAGACCAGTTGCAATGGGGAGTATTCGTGATCAGCAGTTGGTCTTAATCTAATCAGTGCAGCGGCATGCAAAATAGCATGACCCCATGCAGAAGATTGTAATTTACATCTCATTAAGAGTGGTCTAGCGATTATTTGTAATCGTTTGATCAGAGATTCAACTAAACCGTTTTGTGTGTGAACATGAGGTACTGAATGTTCAACATTGACCCCAATTGACATACAATAGTCATTAAAAGCTTGAGATGTGAACTCTCCCGCATTATCCATCCGGATGTTTTTAATTTGATTGTCGGGGAAATTGGCTCTCAATTGTGTGATTTGAGCTAAAAGTCGGGCAAATGCTACATTTTGAGTAGCTAAAAGGCTCACATGTGACCACCTGGAGGATGCGTCTATTAAAACCAAAAAATAGCGGAATGGTCCACACGGAGGATGAATAGGCCCACAAATATCCCCTTGGATTCTTTCCAAAAATGAGGGGGTTTCATGTATCAATTTAGATTGTGAGGGCCGAGTTATAAGTTTGCCCAGAGAGCATGCTGCACATAATAAGTCTTGTGGTAGCATAACTTTTAAGTTTTTGAGAGGGTGCCCGGTTGCACTTTTGATTATTCGTCTCATCATTATGTTACCAGGGTGACCTAGACGGTCATGCCATATATTGAATGTGTCTTTATCTAACAGCTTTTGGTTACTCACCATGTATGATTCGATAGGATTGATATTAGTACAATATAACCCAGAGGATAAGGCTTCTAATTGTTCAACAATTGTATCTTTGCCATTTTTGCTGGAAGTAATTTGAAGATATTCAATACCATTTTCAGATATTGTTTTTAGATGATAACCGTTTTTTCGAATATCTTTAAAGCTAAGTAAATTTCTTCTGGATTTACTAGAATATAATGCATTATCAATAGTTAATTTGGTACCCGAAGATAATGTTATGTGTGCTCTGCCGGAGCCTTCGATAAGGTTACTGACACCAGATATAGTACTAATCGGTGTCTCTGCAGGAGACAACTCAGAGAAAAATTTCATATCTTTGAGAATAGTGTTAGTACTACCGCTATCTACCAGACATTCATCACCAATAATAGCTCTACTGGAGCTAGTATACATATTTCTTCAGGAAATAAAAATAAATAAAAGTTAATGCAAAGAAGTAAAATGAAACATTGCAAGAGTTTCAAAATACAAAGGTCACAGTATGAAAAGTAAAGCATAAAAGGTACATTATCTTCAATCAGATTAGTTTCAGCATTCTTTTTTTTTCATTATGCGTTGAGATGCCTCAATGAGGTGTTTAGGGGTGCGACATGTGCGGGACCAATGATTTGACATCCCACATTTATAACAAGTGTTGCTTTGGTTCCCACTATTTTTCCCTTTTGAAGGTTGCCCCGTATTATGTCGACTCGATTCACCACCGCTATTTTGTAGTGTTCTGGGACTCTCAATGCCGTGTATATTCCCGTCCTTGACCACGACCACGACCTCTGCTGGGGCCGCGGCCTCTACCTCTACCTCTACCTCGTCCGCTTTGATAATTGGCCACATTCACTTCAGGGAATGGGCTTGCACCGGCAGGTCACGATTGATGATTTTGTAATAGGAGCTTGTTGTTTTGCTCCGCGACCAGAAGACATGATATCAATTCAGAATACTTAGTAAATTAACGTTCCCTGTAATGCTGCGACAGGAGCATATTTGAGGCATGGAACGTTGAGAAAGTTTTTTCAAGCATGTCTTCATCAGTAATTTTCTCACCACATAATTTAAGTTCAGAGAAAAAGCGGAACAGAGCAGAATTATACTCACTGACGGTCTTAAAATCCTATAGTCGTAAATGAAGTCATTCATAGCGAGCTTTGGGGAGTAAGACCAACTTCTGGTGGTCAAAACGTTCTTTGATGTTTGTCCATAATTCAAGAGGGTACTCAACAGTTAGATATTCCCGCTTTAGATCTTCGTGAAGATGATGGCGAAGGAATATCATAGCTTTCGTTTTATTTTGAGGTGAGGTCTGATTATCAACATTAATTGTCTCCCCCAAATTATTTGCCGTCAAATGGATTTTAGCATCAAGAGTCCACGGGAGGTAGTTATAGCCCGAGATGTCAAGTGCGGTGAATTCAAGCTTTGATAAGTTCGACATATTTTCTACAAATGAAAGAATAAGGCATTTTGAAAACAAGTCTTCAAATGAAATGTATATTGCATGAGAACTTCGGGGTCTCTTTTGCTAGAACTGCAGGTTCTAAATTTACGTCGTTTTAATAATAGAGTAGGAAATTAGAAACTCTTGTATGATTTCCTATTGTAAATTGTGTTTTGATAATTTAATTAGAATATTGCCTAAAATATATGTGAATTATAAAAATTTGATGTCGTGAATCATGATATACACCAAATTATAATATGCATTATGGAATCTTTTCTTGAAATATAGAGGATATTAATCTGTATTGCTTGAAAAGGAATTATTAAAATATATTAAATTTACGTCAACAGCTGTATTCCATTTGTTATATTATATTAAATATAAATTACTTCCTCCGTCCCACTAAAAGTGTCCTATTTTGAATTTTCAAAGTCTTTATTTATAAACTTTGACCCTAAATAATTTTATTTGTGTTAGATAATACTTGATGAAAGTTATATGATTTGAGTGTCATTTACAAGTGTTTTTATCGGGTTAATTTTCATCAAGTTTTATATAACACAAAAATATATAATTAAGGTCAAAGTTTATAAATAAAGACTTTGAAAATTCAAAATAGGACACTTTTAGTGGGACGGAGGTAGTATATTTATGCAATATTATATGTTATAGTACAGCTGTTCCCTATTCTATAATTAAGAGGAATGAAAAAAATATTGATGTTACATCAACCGCCGGGTGACTCCGACGATTCTATTTTATGCTTTATCGCCCTCTATAAAAAACTGTCATCACAGTCGGAGATCGGAGGAACCGCAACCGCCGTTAAACCGTTCCGAACCACCGGATTTCCGGCGACTCCGTCATCGGGGGAAAACACTGCTATATCGGGGGAAAACACCGTTCCGAACCACCGGATTTCCGGCGACTCCGTCATCGAGGGAAAACACCGCCTTTAAACCGTTCCGAACCACGCCGCCGGTAAACCGTTCTCTTCCGCACTGTCGTCTTTGATTTTATTTTAACAGTTGGCGGTTGAGGATAATCGCCGGAGAGAGATTTTCAGGTCAGAAGTTTTATGTATCATGGGATGTTGGTTTTTACTTTTCAGTTGTGTTGTTTATGGCGGCAGTGACCACTTGTTAGTCTAAATTTGTATTGGTAAGAACGGATCAAAGGAAAAACTTATACCAATTTTGTTCTAAAGTCCAGAATGACAGTTGTGGTTGAAAGAAAAAAAACACATGTTCTGGGTATTCGAAAAACCCATATCGAAAAAACGTAAGTCTTTTGTTCCAAAGGATTAGATTTATAATTTAATTCGAAAATCATCTTAAAAAAATGTTAGTATCCTTTCTGTCTCTTTCTGTTTGTATGTGAAAAAGAATGTTGCAATATATGAAAAAAAAAAATCCTTTACCGATTACCGGTTTGTAAAACCTCAATTTATTTGCATCTTTTGGATATTTACGGTATAAAAACTTGGAAAACACATTGAAAATTATGATGACGTGTACCTGGATGTATGAGCAGAAGATGTTCAGAATCACAAAACAGAAACAGAGTGATGAATATGTGTTGTTGACTGGCGACGGAAACAACTACAAATTCTTGTGATTGATCTCAGATTTTCGATAAATCTCAGTTGGTTAGAGTCTCGTGCTGATAACGTGATAAAAACCAAAGTGAAATAGGGATAAACTTTATTCAATTCTTGACAATATTCAACATTACAATATATAGAGATAAATATAGCTAGAAACCCTAAAGCCCATAAGTAATGGGTTGGGCCTAAAATGTCTGGTTTATAACAATTTAAATATTATCTAAAAAAACATTTTGTCTCCTTCCATCACAAAATGCATATGAGACAGATATTTTGTAACATTCATCGTTTTCGTGTATTTAGTATCCAGTGATTTTAATCCGAGACTTATGATTATAATGGAATTTATTTTATTTTAATAATTGTTCAAACAAATATATGTGTTACTTATGTAATTATCAAGACACGTTTAAATCATTCAAAAACCGACTTACGTTATGTAAATTCGATATTCGAGACACAATCAACCAACTATTGTGTTATATTGTTCTTATACATTATGTTAGAAACTTAAATTTATACAAATAATAAAAGAGAAATGAATAGAAAAAACAATCTCGGGGGGCCAAAAATAACAAAAAAAATATATTAATGGGCCAATTTTCTCCAAGTTTCCATCTTTTCCACCACTTCTAACCCTAATCTATCACCTATAAATACCACACTCATTCCACTATCTTTTTTTTTTTCTTTTGCATCTTCTCAAGAATTCTCCTACTTTTGAAAGTGAGACTCATCTCCTTTCACCTTCTTCCTTGTTTTTCTTTTGTTTTCCATACTTCACTCACATTGGAAAAACCTCCATTGAATGTCACCCAATATTCACCATGGTGAACAAAGGTGGTGCATCATCAAAATAAGGACCAATCTTGGGTTTTATTTTGTAACTTTTAATCTTTCATTATACATGACCAACCAAGATTATCACCTAAGTTAGATGATTCTTGGTGTAACAAAGGGGGACAATGGATAACATTTATCCTACCTCTATAACATGATCATGGTCATTATATTACTAACCCATTACTAATTACTCTTATATTATCTAACTTATTATTATTATTATTATTATTATTATTATTATTATTATTATTATTATTATTCATGCCTAACCTACATAATATTATTAACTAACATATTATTATCATGTCTAACATTACTAACTCATACTAACTCTTTTAATCATTCTATTAACTACTAGCTCTTCTAATCATACTATTAACTCTTTTGATTTTTTCCATTTAATTATATAGTCTTACAACTACGTCATTATTACCAATTCATTAATTATTATTACATATTAAAAATATATAAAACTACTAACTCTTTTAATTTTGTCATTTACTTATTTAGTCCTACAATTAGATCATTATTACCAATTTTTTAATTTATCTATATATGATAAAAGAGAAACAAAATGAATAGTGCCAAACTGGTGTCTGGCACCTATTCAATGGACGAAAGTGTGGTGGAGAGGAGTTATTGGGCTCTTTTGGGGGTGATGGCCTCATCAGCAATCTTCAACCACGTGTTCCAAAAGAGGGGCATATCTCATCAACGTCTCTTCTTTTTCTCTCACCAGTCATCGCCTTACCGCCGCAACCCTCTCAGATCAACACGACGGTTTACTCAGCCACCACCCTCGCTAGGGTTTCGGTGAGGTGCCGACGACGGTTGTTTCCGGCTACGTCCGTTCGTAGTGTATGCTGAAAACCCTAGGTATTATCTTTTCTTTAGAGCTAAATGTTTTGGGCTAATTCTAGGTGAATTGTTTGGTTTAGATTGATTGCATGTGTATTTACTATCTATAATGTGTTGTGTTCATTAGTGATTTGGTTTTCCTCCACAGTAAATTAGAATGATGATTTTTGAGATTGGGTGGTCTTTAACCATGTTTTTAGGGTTGTTTAAATTCTGCACGCCAGGTGTTTGATAGTTTGTCTATCTTTTTTTTTTTCAACTTGGTCTTCTCATTGTTGATGGTGTGGTTGTAATATGCTTTTGGGTGTTCTCTCTAAGTTGTATGTATCAATTAAGCTTAAAACATTGCTACTATAGGGTGACTTTTGGGTTTGAATAATTGATATGTTCTGGTGTCTAAGTTATTTGTAAAAATATGCCATTCAAACTCGACAAGGTTTCTAAATATAAAGCCTTACAAGAAGAAACTGTAAATCTGAAACCAACTACATCACTCATTGGGCCCATAAAAGTTGAAGTAATGCTTAAAAACTAGCAAAGTTACTACTACTGGGAAAAAAAATTATGATCAGTAGGATCTTTACCCAGTGAGCATGTATTCTCATTTAAGATAGAAGATTCTTAATTGTTAAAGATAACCATATTTGAGATTGCTATCAAGTATCAACATATACATGAATGAAAAAGATTGACAGGTGGAAGCTTGGTTTTAAAAAGTGCGCCCTAGGCTGTTGGCAATAATTGCCTTAATATCTTTGGGAGCATTTTCCCATAGATCATCAGGAATTACATGTTTGCTTGCCAAACAAAGACTTGCCCCTGTATCTACATAACAATGTAGAGAAATTGTTTTATATCCTTTGAAAAATATTTTTCCTTTGATATAAATTGAATTTGGATTAGTTATATTTGCTAACTCAAAATAATGAGTCAGGGCGCAAGGCGCAACAAGGCGTAGGGCCTGGGGCTTTTTTGCTTCTCGCCTTGTGTAATTACAGGAAGCGACCAAAAGGCGCATTTTTTGATGTTTTTTTGTGGGCTTTTTGGCCTGAGGCGCGCCTCATGTAACTTTGGCGTTTTACTGCATAAAAATGTTGTACCTTGGGTTTTTTGACTTGTACATGTTATGAAAATGGGATAAAAGCCTTACTTATAGCTATATCTTGGTTAAAGGAAGCTAAAAATCTATGGGATATGTATGGGATATATAAAAAAATTATATAAACATCTTGCGCCTCGAGTACTAAAAGCCCACCGCTTTTGCGCTTTGCGCTTCACGCCTCAATTTTAGACCTCGTCGCTTTTGTGCGCCTCTCGCTTTTTAAAACCAAGAGTGGAAGGGACCGAGAACCCACTTTACACATGCGGGTCAATTATACTACAAGTATATACATTACAAGTGAAAGCGATGAGAAATCTTGTGAAGCTGGTAACATGCTAATGCCGAAGACTACCATGGCATCAATTACATGTCATAAAATAATATTGAAACCGTTGCTCTTGAACTCAATTACTCTCATAGGTAGGGCCCAAATGATTTCATTGGATTACAAGAGTAATATATACTTATGCAGTTGAGATTCTATGAATACAATGTTATGACCAATGTTTTAAAAACGGGCCAGTTTGTTCATTGTCAGTTTGAAACTGAGCAATCGACATGTGTAATGCATGCGTGGTTTTGCATCGGTTTTATTTTACTTTTCACCGCTTTGTTTAGATTAGAGGCCGCCTGGGTCGTTAGCTGATAACTGAATCAACAACAATCTCGGTTTAACCATTTGGTTCGGCCGGTCTTGATTTGGTTATCATGTTTTCGAGAAGAGCGATATGATTCATTATATGCTTTTTGATATCCTTTTTGCTTTCTAAATTGCCTTATTTGTAACAGTAGATCTGATTACAGCGTAGTGGTGACGAAACTATGAAGGGAAATAGGATTTTCATATGCTTTTTTATCTTCTTTTTTGCTTTCTGAAATAGGATTTGTTATATAATTCTAATTCTACAGTAGTGTAGACACGTTGCAGACATGTGGCAAGTGTGACTGACATAAGGTATACACGTGGCTTTAAAAAACGTGCCCCGATAGAAGAGTACATCACCTGCCAGGTACTAAAATTTATTACATCTCTTCAATAAAAAAATGACAAATTATTAGTTTTTAATGAAAAAATAGTTGCATCAGAATGCGTTGTAGCTTGCCGATTCTGAAAAACTTATTGATTTGAATTCTACTGTAAGAATGAATTATAATTTGACCAATTACTCGGGCTTTGTAAGTGACTTGATACTTACTGGCTCTTTATCTTTACAGATGCTTCGTTAAGAGAGAAATTAATGAAGATTATTGGATCCGATTTCTTTAAAATAGTACCAGAGGTGATAACCACTTCTGTTGTTGCTGCTGGGAATTATGCATTCCAGGTCAAAGCACAATTACTCCACCTGAACAAATGGTACATTTCTTTGGTTTTTTCTATTAGTTTGATTGATTTATAGAATTGCCGCTGATTTTGGTGTGTGTTATGTATGTGTAATAATGCTCATATGAAAATTGTTAGCTATGTTGAGTAATATATGTATTACATGAATTGGTTTGGTGACACAATGAGTTCTTGGAAGTCACGCCTGTTGACACAGATGCGAAAGTCAGCGTGTCCAAGATCATCAATGGTTACCTTGCTGAAATCGCAAACGAACTGAATACTTCATTGTTAAAGTTTGCTACAGGTGAGGAGCTCAAGGCATTGAAAAGAGAGGTGGAGAAAGATGGCGAAAATACAATAAAGCGAAGGGGCGGTGATATCAAAACCAATATTTATCAAGATGTTTTCTAGCAAGGACAAAGATAGTGATAACAGGCGTTTGGATACATCATAGAGTCGTTTGTCGTTCGACGAATGCTGAGGAAACAAAGGCGTGCACGCCGACATCGAGGAGCAAGAGGTATTCTTTATTGTTGTTTTAGGATGTTTTGTAAGGAAGAAAGGGAGTTTTGAGGGGATCATATGTTTGTAGAATCAATCAACAACTCATTTCCTTTTACTAAAGTGGTCCAATTCTTATGTTGTTTCAAATGACCAAAAAAATGGTGTTAAAAGCACAATTTTACCGTCTCTGTAAGTGTGTTTGGCGCTTTGCTTTATTTTTTATTGCGCAAACTTATAGGTCCAAAGCATGAGACCAGATTTTTTTTTAAATTAATTATGAATAAGATATCCAATAAACTTAAACAATGTGAACAACTCAAGCATAGCTGCATGTTTTTTTCTTCAGCAATACCAAACGATGTCGGATGTGGTTTATCGAACGCTTTTTGTACATACGGTTTTCCCGCCGCAACGCGCGGGCGGATATAAACCTAGTTATTATTACATACTAAAAATATATAAAAGTACTAACTCCTTTAATTTTTGTTATTTACTTATTTAGACTTGCAATTTAATTATCATTGTCAATCTATTATTTATTATTATATACTAAAGATATATAAATATTAAACCTATCTATGCACCAACTAATTTATTGTGACAACTGTCATTTTTCCATGCATTCCGTACAATAATTAAATAGTGATCTGTGCTTTAATAACCGTGCATGATTTAGTTTACAGGACGAATGAAATTCTGATTACTGTTATTTACAATGGCATTTCATGTTGCAAGACTTTTATCATCACTACATGCAACACAATATAGTTCTATTAATGCACAAAACAAAGTTAGCACAGTTATCAGACAAACTAGAAGCACTGACGGGAGTTCAGTACTTAGACAGACGTGATATTAAGACACAGAATGAGCCCCAGAACCAAGTGATACACTAAGATAGTGTGTAGGAAAGTAGGGATTACAAAACTGCCTTCCTAGTGAAGACATAGGTACCGGAAAGTGCCAGAAACACACTGAAACTGCAGAATTCTGCAGAAAATAAACAAATTCAGCAATAAATCAGCTTTTAACATCTAAATATAATGCAGAAAAGTGGTTTAATGGTCCAGAATACCTTCCTAAGTGTCGGGAATCAAAACTGTCATAAAAGACTACATAAAGCACACTAAACTGCGCAATTTAGCACTTTAACGAACCGGTAACCAACCGAACAACCGGACAATACCCGAAATACCAAATTTTCACTAGAAGCATTGTTTTAGTGTTACAAAGCTAGTTGTGGTTGTAACACCCCGTGTTTCGAAAGTCAAAGTCAAAGTCAAGATTGAAGTCAAAGGGAGACAAGATTGCTGATTGCGATCTGTCACTCCTTGCTTAAATCCTGTTTTGACTTCTTTGACTTGTATATAGTCTTTTATGCTTTATGTTAGTTGTATTATGTGGAGTACTTATTAATAATCAAGGTCTATTCGATATTTATCGCATGTTTTATCGCTTTATCGCTGATCGCAATCGCACTCGCAACTCGAATTACGCATTCCGGATATTATTCTATGTGTGTGTATGCCTTATGTGTTACTTGTGCATGTTTAATTATGTTTATGTGGGGTGATTAATCAAAACGCAATTGAAACTCAATCGCAGTCGAATCGCAAACGCTAAACGAATGTTAAATAAGGATGATTGTATGTTGATATAGTAGTTGGGATTAAAAGTAATTTGAATAGGAAACTCTATCACATCGCAACGCTCAGCAATCGAATCGAAATCGCAAAACCCATCGCGCCGTTCACTCCAATCGAGTGGCCAACCGATCGAGTTGCCACTCGATCGAGGTGCCACTCGATCGAGTAGTCACCCGATCGGGTTACCCCCCGATCGACCAGCCCTCTCCTCCCCTTTCCTTTTATGCACCTCTGTCAACGTCACAAACTTACCTTTTTCTGCACCTCTCGTCCGACCAGCGCTTTTGCCCACTTTCTTCAGATTTCTCGCGATTCTTGTAAGTTTTCAACCTAAATCTTGTACTTTCTTAATCTACACGCACTCCTACACCTTTCTATCTTTTGAATCTTAACTTTTAACCGAGAAATCACTAGATTTGAGGTGTTCTAGGATGATGTCATCATGGTGTTCCTATGAACTTCATGTTTTGGCTTCAAACCACCAAGAACAACTTAGATCTGAACGATTTCCACACAAATAAACAAAGATCTTTCATAGATCTGAACATATTCATGGTGAAAAGGATTGAAAGATGGTTTTCCAACTTTCTTTCAACTCTTTTACACTCAATGCACTCAAAACCGATAGAATCGGAGCCTGTTCTAACCTTCTACACTTTCATGTCGATGCGTTGGTTCAAGATCTAGATTCTATCCACGAGATGTTGATTTCAGGTTTGAATATGAACAACCAACTAGAACCGGGAACTGTTCAGACCAGGGTGATTCGTGTCCGGTCAGCTCACTTGGGACGAGATAGGGGTTCCGTTGTACAAGTCCGTTCGATCGGATTGCCACCCGATCGACCGGCTTTCCGATCGGGCTGCACTTGGTTCTACACTTAAACCATTTTCTCAATTTATTGAAGGATCTGAACGCTGAAACGGACTACCACCCGATCGGATTGCCATCCGATCGAGTAGCCGTCCGATTGTGTGACGTTTAGAGACTTAACAATTTTCAACATGTTCACTCCGAACGGATTGCCACCCGATCGAATAGCCATCCGATCGAGTGACCGTCCTGCTGTGAATTTGTTCTCAAACCTGAGAAGCCTCGCCAATTGGATTGTTGTCCGATCGGACTGCCGTCCGATCGACCGACGTGAAAGGTAGAGATACTTCTCCATTTTCAAAATGCTACAACGAAAACTTCAAAAGACAAGCCATCATACACAAACACATCCATCCCAAACGAGGTGACTATCCAATCGAGTGACCACCCGAACGGATTGTCAACCGATCGACCGGCCACCCGATCGGATTGCTGTTCGACCCACTGACACTTTGTATCGTTTTACGCGCCGCTTATCGTTTATGGTATCATTCAGATCAGGCTAATCTCACTCTCTAGCGCTCCCTTCAATCCATCAATCGCTGTGAGTATACTGAACCCCTTTTTGCTTTATGCACTTTTGGGTGTTACATACGTTATTTATACTAAATCACATCGAACACACTATGTAACACCCCAATCGCGTAATATAACAACACGAGGCGGAAATATCAGGGAGTCACGTTACAAATTGCTCACAACTACTGGTACTAAATTGTTTCAATTTCATTAACATCGTTTTACAAACAAAGAATACATGTAATTGTTCTTTTTAGAAGTCTAATGCCCGTATGCAGTCCTATGCGTTGCACGCTTGAACAGTCGAAAACCTGAAACATATGCGAAAACAGTCAGCATAAAAATGCCAGCGAATACATAGGTTTTATTAGCCAAATAAATGGCAAAACATTTGGTATTAATCTTAATTGTGAAAATTCGTGACAAAATAGGTTTGTATATGGCAATATAATGTTTACTAAGTCATTTTATGCCTTATATTGAAATCTCGATTAAACCATTGTAAAAACTTGTTAATGTGTTATTAGGAATCCAATCAAGGATTAATAATAACTGTTTTGAAATAAATCAAAACTTATATAAGTATTATATAAATCAAATCAATGAGTTATGATAATACTTCAGATATCTTTGTAGGAATCTAACATACAAAAATATGGGAGATTCTACAAAGATTGTTATAATCAGACATTAAAACAATTGTACACAAAAACCTAAAGTGATCCAGATAACGCTACAAGAATAATAAAATAAGAACACTTATATATAGGAAGTACCAGCGGCGTATCCACCATGTTCTTATTTTATTATACCCATTTCGTTATTGAAATCACAACTACCACATAACACATAAACTAACCAAATTGTACCAACTTGCAAACACGCATTAAAGCACACAATGAATCCAATCAAGGATTCCAATATCAGTACTTTAAACATCCTACAAGAATCAACCTATGAAGATAGGTAGATGCTATAAGGATTCGGGTTCTATCACATTGTCTAATCTAACATACATTAAAGAACATAATAAATCCAAACATGGACTCCATTATTAGTACTCTAAACATCCCATATAAGTCTAACTATGAAGATAGATAAATACTGCAGGGATTTTGGGTTCTTGACATATTGAATTATTGAATCAAAACAATCCTAAATCCTAATGGTGATTCGGGATAACGCCACGAAAGGTAATACAATAAGCACACTTATATATAGGAAGTACCAGCGGCGTATACACCATGTGCTTATTGTATCATCTACTTTCCTTATCTAAATCACCAACAAACTACACAAAAACCAACCATTGAGTTGTAAAGTACTTCTTAAAAATCTCACTATGAAGATAGGAAGATCTAAGACTGTACTTCAAATATCCTATTTGAATCTAACTATGAAGATAGGTAGATCACTTAAGGATAAAACATTACATTTGCATAATCGGAATAATACACATAAAAGCACTTAGTGAACACACATATGCCACACATTTTGAAAACAGATCGATTACACATATGAATCACCCCAAAACATTTGAAAACAGTAAACGAGGGGGGCTATGTACTCGCCTGGGGTTGCGTATAGTCCCGGTTCAAAGGTTATAACAAAGCTCAAAAGACCAAGAGTTCAAGTTTTGAAGCGATTCCTAAGGTAACAGATACTATATCAGGGAATCGATACCTAACTCGGAAGATCGGGTAGAATGAGGTCTTGTAAACCAAATGAGTGTTGGAACTCATGTGATATGGTTTAACAAAGCCTATATTCTAGAACGAAACCTATCCTAAGTGCTTACAACCCATTATGACCCACTAAGGTAGCTTACGCCACTTTAACGCGTCGTTCGCGCGAAAACGCGTTCGAGACGCCTAACTAGTCCTATGACAAGTATTATATGCCTTAACATATCTAATTATGTTATATAATTAGTTTAGATGTCAAAATATTGGTTACATATGTTTAAAATGAAATTATGCGCAAAAGGGCATTTTGGTCATTTTCCTAAGGCATATAAACTATCTATCATACGACTAACTAAACGAGGTGACCATAAGGTATAACCTCAGAAGGTTATTCCCTATACAACTATGATCACATTGTATGTTTGGTCGGATCCTAATGATCGACCAAACGGGTCGGGTTCGAAAGTCTAAGCGGTTGTTTAGACCACTTACCTTACGACCCTATACAAGCACTAAACCTAAAGTGACGAGCTAAACATGTTAAAACATGTTTAACGAGGTTAGAAAACAGGTTTGGTATCAAAACAAAGGGTTTTGATACCTAAGAGTGGTTTGGTTACAAAATATGCGCTAAAGCGTATTTTGACCGAAACTACGACTCGTCACTACACCTAATCAACGTGGTAATCAGTAGGTATAGTCACAAGTGACTATGACCATCGTGATTACGCTCACGTTGCGAAGTTCAAACGAACTTCGTGTTGACCATAAACTGGTCAATGCAGAAAGTCAAACAAAGTTTGACTTTCACGCTAAAAACGCGTAAAAGAACGAAGGAATACTTACAACGGGTCCAAGAATGGAAATCTAGATCCAACTTGCTCAGGTATGAGGTGCTAAGCCCCAACTTAGAGCAAATAGATCAGATTGTGTGAGTTGCAACAATGAAGAGCATGGGTATATATAGGATTTCTAGAACCGTTAAGATCGTTCCTCGTAAACCGAGCATCAATCTCAACCATACACTTGCACCCATGGTTTTGCAAAACCATGGGCACCTAAAAATGACCCATAGAATGTTAGAATACCATGTGCAAGTGAACAAAACAGCTGGGAACAAGCTGGAAATTGAGTTTTACTGATCTGACATGCTTACACAGGCCGCGTAAGGTAAGCCTTTGGGCTTACGCGCCCCGCCTGAACTCCACAGTTCAGCAACAAGTTTCAGAAATTACAGTTTCAGTCTGTGCATGCTTTTAAGGCCATTTTCGATGCGTTTAAGGCCCGTTAAGCCATTTTCAAGGTTCTATAATGATGCCTAAACATAGGAGACATGAAACATGCTTAAAAATATCTCGGATGTCGGTTCGTTTGGTCGTACGGTCGCGTTGTTCGATTAATGACGACGAAACACGAACGGTTGCGAAAAACGATCCAAATTACGCGACGAATGAGATTTTATCAAGCTAATCACTAAAATAAAATATTTTAATGATTACATAAATTGTTGGATGTCCGGATGTATTCAGAATGTAAGTTATGCGCGAAAATGCAAACTTATGCACTTTTGACGCTTTTAGTCCCTATTGATCAAATAAGTTTATTTTTGCGCACTAAACACCTCAAAGCCTATTTCTAAGCTATGTAAAGGATATTTAGGGCATGTTTAACTTATGATCAAGTTCCGGAATGTTCGATACTATGTGAATCAGCTGACTTTCGCAGGTTGACGCAAATAGTCCCTGAGTGTGAATAGACTTGTTGTTGACACACCAAAGCTTTCAAAACCTTTTTCTAAGTTATATAAAAGTTATTTAAGGTATGTTAAGCCTATGTCACTGTTCTAGAGTGTTTTCCGCATTAAACTGGTTACATTTACGTATCAGTTCGCGTTTAACTTTCCAGAAAGCGATTTAAGGCTTAAAAATGAACTAGAATTAAAATGTGAAAGTGTAAAACACAAATAGACAAATTTTTGAGACCAAAACACATTGTTTCTTTGATGAAAGATAGTTTCCTACATCGTGTGTGTTTACGGAGCACAAGTGTCATAGTCTCCCCTACTTCAGGAAATTTCCTCCTGAAATTTATTCAAAGGAGTCCGTCGAGTGGAATTGAAACGACTAATGGATAAGCAGATTGCTAGATCCCAAAGATGCAGAGCATCATTTGGAAGGGAATTCAAGATGTGATTTGGGATATTCAAAGTATCTCAAGGTATCCAATCCTTTTGAAACTTGTGATAGTCGACTAGTGTTCAAAAATCATTTAAGTATGGCACTATGTTATACTAATCTCCTAGTGTAATTCCTAGCAAACAAAGGGGGTGTACATTCAAGCCCTTCACGTACACGGTTTCTAACGTCCCACGAGGTACATCCAATGCACCATGAGCATCTCATGCATAGGAGACGGGTCAACATACCTATGGCATCAAGATCGTCACCTTTAACACCATATCATACTCCCGGTCAGCTCGATTTGAGTTAATGAATGTACTTGCTATTATCTATCAGAAACGAACACTCAAATAACAAACAAACACATAATCACATAATGGTCCAAGATAACATAAAATCACCAAATGACCTCAACAACGTTCTGAAGAATAACACAATAAGAACACTTATATATAGGAAGTACCATCGGCGTATCCATCGTGTTCTTATCGCATCATACCCCTCTCGTTACCTTAATCATTCTAGATTTTATGCCACCATACTTAACAAGGCATACTATGATTCTGATGCGTCGAAACTCATAATTAAGTGTGCACCCATAATTACTCGTTTCGTCACATGGTCCACATAGCTCGTCTTGTTAAGCAAGGGTAAACAAGTAACAAGGTCGAACTATCGTCTAAATCAAATAAACATTGTCACAACATAACATCCGTCAAATTGAATTGTATTTCATACTAGCAATGATAACACTACTTATTTTGCCTACGACAAATTTAGTAGTATGTATTTTATTCTAGTACAAATATATATGTTTCATATTAACCAAACAGGTAGAATGCAACATATACTAATCATACATTATCATCATAATGTAAGCATATCAAGAAAATGTTCTCAATTCATGTGCTAGGTATGCTAAGTTAACAAACTAAGTACGTTAAATCAACATACAAAGCAAATTGAATTTATAATCATGTGCTATACATATTAGATAAACAAATCATGTATATAATGCTATGATCATAAAACATTATTAACTTGTATTGAACGTGTTACCAAATTTGTACAAATGCACTAGAGTGCAATCACATTATACTAAATTATAAGATCTAGTTCCTAAAGAACGGAATCTTCAAAAATCAGCATAAATTTGAAATCACACATAGTGCAATCACAATAGAATTTGAAATTGAAAATTGAATAACAAAGATAAAGATAAACTTCTTGAAATTTATATTGTCATTACAAACATAATTAAAATATGTACATTGATCTTGAAAATAAACAGGAATTTAAAGGTTCAAATGATCATAAGCGCTTGATCATTAGCTTGAGCCTCATTGATGTTGAATGCTCGTCCTTAGCATTGGCAAGCTTGGGGCAGTTTCGCTTGAAATGATTTAAGTCACCACAATTGAAACATGCTCTTGGGCGAGTCTGAGTAGGGGCTGCTCGATTCTGGATACGACAGGTCACCGCTAGATGTCCAAATAAACCACAAATTGTACACTGGCGACAAGGGTAATTTGATGCATGATGATAATTGCAATGATTGCACCGAGGCTGCTTTCCATGATAAAATCCCTTGAAGGGTACTGAGTTCAGTGGGGCAGGTGCAGGAATTGCAAAATTCTTTGAAGCCTTGCGCTTCCTAGAACTTTTAGAAGATTCGGCCTTTGATTTTCTTGAATTCTCGTTAACTGATTCGGTGTCTTTTCTCTTGTCTTCTGTCGAAATAACTTACCTTTTCTAACCTGCGAGTCAGTCAAGATAGCAGCTAATTCCTTAGCCTCCCTGAACGTTGCAGGTTGGTTACCAGTGACAATGTCTTGGACAGGGTCAGGTAAACCAATGATGTATTTTTCAATGGCCCGATCCAAAGGTGTGACCATAGTGGGGCAAAGTAGGCTTAACTATTCAAATCGGTCAGTGTAGGCACGATTTTCCCCACTATCCTGTTTTAAATAGTAGAACTCATTTTCCAGTGCCCTTATTTCACTTCGTGGGCAAAATTCCTTCTTCATAAGATCCTTAAATTCTTCCCACGTCAGTTCCATTGCTACCTTGGCACCTTGGTCCCTCATAATACCATTCCACCAAGTGAGTGCTCTCCTTTGAAAGACACTCGAAGCGAAATCTACCTTTCGCTCATTAGGACACTGAACATGGCGGAATGTGCTTTCTATACTTTCGAACCATTGTAAAAGTGCGGTTGCTCCTTTAGACCCAGAAAATTTTAGCGGTTTGGCTGAATTAAAGGTCTTGAAATTACACTGGGCATTGTTGTTATATATCTGATGAATCTGGGTTACCACGCCGGGGAAGCACTGCATCCATTTGCTGAGCGACAAGGGCTGCGACTTCTTCATTGGTTTGAGGTTGTGCATCTCATCGAGGAGGCATTTTGAAAATTCAGCTATAGAGAAAACCAATTAAGTTAGATTCATTCAATTTGTTATGAGTTTGTAACATTATCAAGAGTTGTCTGAAAATGAATTTTTGTAATATTTTTGGATGAGAGAATACAAACCGGGTTAATGGTTTATATCATAAATTCTTTTATCTGTTTAAAATTTTATTACTTTTAAGACAAAATGTTTTTAAATTAAAATTTTAAAATAAAGAAACTTTGTGTTGAAATTTTGAAAATTCTCATCCAGATGGTAAAAATTTGAAATTTTAAAAGACAAAGGTAGTATCTTGAAAATAAAATAGGATCTCGTAGAGTCGTGAAATGAAATGAGATTCATTTCAACTATATTGAATCAAACATATCACCAAAGGTAATATGATGAAATGGTATTGGGAAAGGAAGGATGCTTCGATTGTCATGAAGAGCAAACACATTACCGAGGGTAACATGAATGAGTAGGGTTACAAAGGTCGTTTAGAAATCGATCGGTAGGGTCAAGATGGATAGGTCTTTATACTGATTCATGAAGACATGCTTTAGCCTATAAGTGGACACTCACCCTAAGAGTTCCTAGGTAAGATTGACTGGTCCGAAAATGCGAATTTGTACGAACACTCTAGACTTAGACAGAAAACTCGGGGTACAGGCATCCACGCTTCCAGATTGCATGTGTTCACATTATTAAAACCCTAGATTTCGATGAAAAACGTTTGAAGAAAACATTTAAGAAATCTTTTGATACAAATCGTTTGAGATAAAACATGTTTGCGAAATATTTTAATGAAAACGTTTTGAGAAAAAAACTTTTTGAGGAATACCTTAAGGCATAAAACCTAGGGGTTTCAGGATAAATCATCTAAGGTTAGATGATTCGTAATTCATAGAGCAGTTGTGGCACGAATAAGGATGAGGATTAGGAGTGAGTTCCTAAGTCTACTCACGTTTGGGTCCTAGGAAGGTTATAGACTAGGTTCAAGGCATGCTAATGACCTAATTCCCTATAACCAGTGCCCTGATACCAATCTGTAACACCCCAATCGCGTAATATAACAACACGCGGCGGAAATATCGGGGAGTCACGTTACAAATTGCTCACAACTACTGGTACTAAATTGTTTCAATTTCATTAACATCGTTTTACAATTAAAGAATACATGTAATTGTTCTTTTTAGAAGTCTAAGGCCCGTATGCAGTCCTATTAGTTGCATGCTTGAACAGTCGAAAACCTGAAACATATGTGAAAACAGTCAGCATAAAAATGCCGGCAAATACATAGGTTTTATTAGCCAAGTAAATGACAAAACATTTGGTATTAATCTTAATTGTGAAAATTCGTGACAAAATAGGTTTGTATATGGCAATATGATATTTACTAAGTCATTTTATGCCTTATATTGAAATCTCGATTAAACCATTGTAAAACTTGTTAATGTGTTATTAGGAATCCAATCAAGGATTAATAATAACTGTTTTGAAATAAATTAAAACTTATATAAGTATTATATAAATCAAATCAATGAGTTATGCTAATACTTCATATATCTTTCTAGGAATCTAACATACAAAAATATGGGAGATTCTACAAAGATTATGATAATCAGACATTGAAACAATTGTACACAAAATCCTAAAGTGATCCAGATAACGCTGCAAGAATCATAAAATAAGAACACTTATATATAGGAAGTACCAGCGGCGTATCCACCATGTTCTTATTTTATTATACCCGTTTCGTTATTTAAATCACAACTACCACATAACACATAAACTAACCAACTTGTACCAACTTGCAAACACGCATTAAAGCACACAATGAATCCAATAAAGGATTCCAATATCAGTACTTTAAACATCCTACAAGAATCAACCTATGAAGATAGGTAGATGCTATAACGATTCGGGTTCTATCACATTGTCTAATCTAACATGCATTAAAGAACATAATAAATCCAAACATGGACTCCATTATTAGTACTCTAAACATCCCATATAAGTCTAACTATGAAGATAGATAGATACTGCAGGGATTTTGGGTTCTTGACATATTGAATTATTGAATCAAAACAATCCTAAATCCTAATGGTGATTCGGGATAACGCCACGATAGGTAATACAATAAGCACACTTATATATAGGAACTACCAGCGGCGTATCCACCATGTGCTTATTGTATCATCTACTTTCCTTATCTAAATCACCAACAAACTACACAAAAACCAACCATTGAGTTGTAAAGTACTTCTTAAAAATCTCACTATGAAGATAGGAAGATCTAAGACTGTACTTCAAATATCCTATATGAATCTAACTATGAAGATAGGTAGATCACTTAAGGATAAAACATTACATTTGCATAATCGGAATAATACACATAAAAGCACTTAGTGAACACACATATGCCACACATTTTGAAAACAAATCGATTACACATATGAATCACCCCAAAACATTTGAAAACAGTAAAAGAGGGGGGCTATGTACTCGCCTGGGGTTGCGTATAGTCCCGGTTCAAAGGTAATAACAAAGCTCAAAAGACCAAGAGTTCAAGTGTTGAAGCGATTCCTAGGGTAACAGATACTATATTAGGGAATCGATACCTAAATCGGAAGATCGGGTAGAATGAGGTCTTGTAAACCAAATGAGTGTTAGAACTCATGTGATATGGTTTAACAAAGCCTATATTCTAGAACGAAACCTATCCTAAGTTCTTACAACCCATTATGACCCACTAAGGTAGCTTATGCCACTTTCACGCGTCGTTCGTGTCACACCCTGGCTTTGCGGAAGCGTGGTTAATTTGGTGTGACTTCTTAATACCATAGCTTAATCATAACAAGCTATATGAAAATAAAACCATGCAAGATCATCCATTGATTTAAGTTTTAAAATATAAGTAACACCACATTGTCTTATGGCGTTGACTCATGCAACGGACACTACAACCTGATAACATAAAACATTGTTTGAAAGTCACAACACCAACATGAAATAAACGCAGTTTAAGGACTATGACTCGTCCAGGTAAAAGTCACATCCCCTAAACTTGGATGACCTCGAAACTCTTATGCAGCGGAAAACATAGCATACCGTGCCAGAATCCTTAGCTCCCTGAAATACATGTAAGTTGGAAAAATCAACAAAAATTGTTGAGCGAGTTCATGTGTAGTGAGTAAGTAAAACCTTTGTAAAATGTCTGTATGTATGAAAATTCCTGGTATGTAGCAACAAGGAAAAAGAGATCAATTAATGTGTAGCTAATACATTAATAAGTGAAATGGCCTAGGAAGCACTCAAACCTGTAACGCGAATTTCATACTGGTCCTTCCGGCGGAACGACATAGTCACCACATGCAGCCACACGCTGGCTCATGCGTAGGGCTCGCAACACCCGATAGATCTATCACTCACGCCTCTCGGTCCTTATACAAGGATTAATGGCCTTACGATAATAGCCTACCCATTCACATGATCTAGGTAATAACCCTCCTTACGCTATCCATACCATGTAAAAAGTACTTGTAATCATAGTAACATGTATTTCACCCCCGCAGCTTAGAAAACTGAAAACAGTTAAGAGAAAAGGGGGACATGAACTCACAGTGGTGCGTTTCTACCAAGTATACCTCCAATCAAGCAGCTGTGCGACGACCTACATGTACTAACTCTATTAGACGGACGGCCGTGCTTTAGCTTTATGGTTTAATTCTTCGGGAAATAGTTAGACAACTATGTCGTGTTTACTTTCTGTATATACTTGGTAGTTATTTTCCTTCCCAAGGATGGGGGATTTAATACATGTGCGTTCGTATATCTTTGAAATATATTATTAAGTCTCACTTAATATATATTTATTCCTAACTCCAAAATATAATTATTTTTCTCAAAAGTATTATATTTTTATTTCACATAATCTTCCCAAAATAATACTTTAACAAAAATACGCGTTCATAAATGTTTCCGTAAAATGCGTAAGTTACGTTTTAACGATCGAGTGGTAATAATAATTACCGGTGTAACTTATATATTTATCGTGAAAGCGTTCGTATTATTTTGGATTCGTTAACGTTCGATAATATTATTTTTACCCTAAAAATAATATTTATTCACTTCACAAAATAGTTGATAAGTGACGTTGTGAAAAATATATTTACCAAATATATATTTATCACGTTTAATTTTGTGAAAATCCCACCTCCGATATTTGTAAATAAAGTCGTGGCGAAACTTATATTTTGAAAACATGTCGAAAAGTATTTCTAACACTTGTAGTGAAAATAATTCTAAGTGTTAGGTTTTTGGAAAAATTTCGCCAGAGTTTCCTCTGTAACTGGAGGTGGCCACGCTTTCAAGCTTATCATTTTCTTTTACAAATCTATTCAACAATTTTCTTATTCAATCAAAACAACGTCCAACACAACCAACTAGTTAATAAATATGTAAATCGCAAAAATCTCATGAACTTGTAGTTTTTCCAAAACTATGATGTAAATCCCATTACTTTTAGCGGATCTTTATATAAATTAGTCCGGTTTCGTAAAAACCTTGCTTTTAAAGAAATTCCGTCTTTACAACTTCTCGTCATCTTTTACAAAAATTGTTATTTTGTCGAAACTTTGTGCTACACAAGTGTTTACACACTTGTGGTTTCTAAAAATCATACTTGTTAGTGTAAGATCCGTTTTTAGAAAACATGATTTCTTTGATACTTGGTTCCTTGAAAATACCGCTTGTAGATCCGTAGATCTGCTAGTTCTAAACACTATTTCACAAGTAAAAACGCTTTTACACAAGTTCATGATTCGTGTGTGGTAGAGTCTCACCCTTTAACCCTTGTTACATTCAAAACAACCTTATGTCATGATCCATGATCATGACCAAACCGGGTTAAATGATGATCCGAGCTACCACAACATAGATCGGGTCCAAATAACCACACAAATCAATTACTACAACATTTACACAACATATGAGCTTTTATCCATTATTATTAGTGTTTTTAGTAGACTTTAATGCATCAACTTGTAGGATTACTAGTTTTAACCATTACAAATCGTTTTAACCACTTTAAGATAGTTCAAGAAGGTGATTTAAGCAACATACCACTAGCTCGAGGCTAGGGAAGAATCTAGACGCGAAAAGGGTGGATAAAAGCAAGAGAGTGAGGTCCTTCGCCTTCCGTTTGCACCAAGCCTCCTTATACGGGATCCTTGACCCTTGAATGGACTTGGAATGTGAAGAAGAAAATTGAATGATGGAGGGTTGAAAGAGGGGTGCTTGGCCGTGAGCTTTTAAGAGAGAGAGAGAGGTGTATTTGAGTTGAGTTGTGGATGTAATGATCATGTTGTGGAATCTTTAGTTACTTATAGGCAAAGATGAGATTAAGATCCAATGGTTTCTATGTCACTTAGATATGGGACACAAGATAATATAATAATAAAAAATCGTACAAGTTATGGTCACATAGTGACCGAAATCAGCCAGGGGGGGGGGTCTAGTTCATTTTCAACTATTAGTTAGTGTAAAGTTAGGTTAATATAGGTTAGTTAAGTATTAACCCGGTTAGTTGTGCGTTGTGCTTTATGGCGGGTGTTAGGGTATTCAGGGACCCTAACTGGCTCAGAAAAAGACAAATAATGTTAATGACAATATTTTCATGTTCCGGGTATAGTCCGGTTGTTCGGTTGGATAGTAATCCGTTAAAGCGCTTAACAAAGCTTTAGAGTGTCGTTAATACCATTTTTAGTGACACAACTTATTCCCGACACTTTGCAAAGTGTCTAGTAATATTTTTCTCATGTTTTGGCACTTTATTAGCTAACCAAATGCTGAATTTTTGGTTAATGTGCTGAATTTTGTGCTTAGTGTACGTTTTAGGCACATCCAGTCACTGTAACTTATCCCTAGAGACGCAGTTCTACAACCCTTGTATCCCTACACTCACCACTAGTGTAGTAATCATTTCTGGCTCATACAGGCCTTAGAGGCAATATCTGCCTGATGCTGGCTTATCAGCATGTTCAATAGGTTATCCGTTCATAGTGCTACTGTGCTTTTGTGCATCATGTTTGTCACTAAGGTTCAGCGTGTAAATAATGTAGTGACGGTAATTAAAGTATGATGCAGGTATGTACAAGTATCAGAAATCAAGTAGCAGTTTATCAGCAATTTCAAGCAAGCACAGTAATTAAGCAGTAATCAATTATTAATTAAACCGTATGGATACCTGATTTGGTGAGGGTTGTCACAGTTCGCGCGAAAACGCGTTTGAGACGCCTAACTAGTCCTATGACAAGTATTATATGCCTTAACATATCTAATTATATTATATAATTAGTTTAGATGTCAAAATATTGGTTACATATGTTTAAAATGAAATTATGCTCAAAAGGGCATTTTGGTCATTTTCCTAAGGCATATAAACTATCTATCATACGACTAACTAAACGAGGTGACCATAAGGTATAACCTCAGAAGGTTATTCCCTATACAACTATGATCACATTATATGTTTGGTCGGATCCTAATGATCGACCAAAGGGGTCGGGTTCGAAAGTCTAAGCGGTTGTTTAGACCGCTTACCTTACGACCCTATATAAGCACTAAACCTAAAGTGACGAGCTAAACATGTTAAAACATGTTTAACGAGGTTAGAAAACAGTTTTGGTATCAAAACAAAGGGTTTTGATACCCAAGAGTAGTTTGGTTACAAAATACGTGCTAAAGCGTATTTTGACCGAAACTATGACTCGTCACTACACCTATCAACGTGGTAATCAGTAGGTATCGTCACAAGGGACTATGACCATCGTGATTACGCTCACGTTGCGAAGTTCAAACGGACTTCGTGTTGACAATAAACTGGTCAATGCAGAAAGTCAAACAAAGTTTGACTTTCACGCCAAAAGCGCGTAAAAGAATGAAGGAATACTTACAACGGGTCCAAGAATGGAAATCTAGATCCAACTTGCTGAGGTATAAGGTGCTAGGCCCCAACTTAGAGCAAATAGATCATATTGTGTGAGTTGCAACAATGAAGAGCATGGGTATATATAGGATTTTTAGAACCGTTAAGATCGTTCCTCGTAAACCGAGCTTCATTTTCAACCATACACTTGCGCCCATAGAATGTTAAAATACCATCTGCAAGTGAACAAAACAGCTGGAACAGCTGGGAACAAGCTGGAAATTGAGTTTTGCTGATCTGAGATGCTTACACGGGCCGCGTAAGGCAAGCCTTTGGGCTTACGCACCCCGCCTGAACTCCACAGTTTAGTAACAAGTTTCAGAAATTACAATTTCAGTCCCTGCATGCTTTTAAGGCCTTTTTCGATGCGTTTGAGGCCCGTTAAGCCATTTTCAAGGCTCTATAATGATGCCTAAACATAGGGGACATGAAAAATGCTCAAAAATATCTCGGATGTCGGTTTGTTTGGTCGTACGGTCTCGTTGTTCGGTTAATTACGATGAAATACGAACGATTGCGAAAAACGATCCAAAATACGCGACGAACGAGATTTTATCAAGCCAATCACTAAAATAAAATATTTTAATGATTACATAAATTGTTGGATGTCCGGATGTATTTAGAACGTAAGTTATGCGCGAAAATGCAAACTTATGCACTTTTTGACACTTTTAGTCCCTATTGATCAAATAAGTTTATTTTTGCGCACTAAACACCTCAAAGCCTATTTCTAAGCCATGTAAAGAATATTTAGGGCATGTTTAACTTATGATCAAGTTCCGAAATGTTCGATACTATGTGAATCAGCAGACTTTCACAGTTTGATGCAAATAGTCCCTGAGTGTGAATAAACTTGTTTTTGACACACCAAAGCTTTCAAAACCTATTTCTAAGTTATATAAAAGTTATCTAAGGTATGTTAAGCCTATGTCACTGTTCCATAGTGTTTGCCGCATTAAACTGGATACATTTACGTATCAGTTCGCATTTAACTTTCCAGAAAGCGATTTAAGGCTTGAAAATGAACTAGAATTAAAATGTGAAAGTGTAAAACACAAATAGACAAATTTTTGAGACCAGAACACATTGTTTCTTTGATAAAAGATAGTGTCCTACATCATGTGTGTTTACGGTGCACAAGTGTCACACACTACACAATACTTTAACGCTAACCGTTACCGCATGTTATACGTGACTTAATGAATGCTTGTTTATTATGTTTACACATGGAATGCTGTCTACCTACCTTAGCAATGATAGTACTATAGTTTGGACTCAACACCTGTTCACTCAAGGGTTGTTAAGGACAATTTGTTACATGGCTCACAGTGGTGAGTGTGTATTACGAACTGCCATGGGCAATCAACCCGCAGTCATTGGTATTGATAGGTTCATGTCGATAACTTACGTGCTTCATTTCACATTGTATACGTGCTGGTTATGCGTAACGATTTCGAACTCTATATGCTATTATCAAACTTGTATGCTTACCTTTACACTATGTGTATTGACTTTTAGTATATGACAGGCGCTTAGGATGTTTATATGCTTGGCTTGCTGTGAAATCGAGGCTAGGAAAGGTCTAGAAACAAATAAACAATTGTCTGTGTTTGAAATCTGAGTTGTCGGAACAGAACAATTTGACTAGATCTTGTCTGTAATAATTATGTTATCTTTTATGACATGGTATGGGACATGTTGCTTTAAATAATTGGTAATTATAGTTGTTATGGAAACTTCTGGACAATCTATTTCGCTCAGTGCCACGCCCCGATGTTTATGCTATCGGTTGGGGTATGACAGATTGGTATAAGAGCCATTACTATAGGGAATTAGGCAAGACTCGACCTAGTCCGGGTCGATGTGTTAGAAACGACCTAGTCTATAGTTAGTAACCAACAGACCGACTTGTGCATATCCTGGGATTATGTACGAGCTTACCTGCTACTTCTCGCTATTCTAGCCTACGCTACACTATTGCTACACTTTAATTTTTGAAAATGAACGAGCGATTAGGTCGAGATTAGGTGCGAAAACCGCAAACTCTCGACTAAATTACTTGTTCAACCCGTATTTTTTCACAAACCGGAGGCATTGTGCCAAATCAGGAGTGAAATCCATACTTTGGCTCATAAATCCTCTTTATTTTTATCAAAACCGGAACGAAGTTGCTAAGTCAGGGATGAAACCCGAACCTTGGCGACTTGTTCCAATCTCATTATGGGTTTTACAAAACTCTCACCAAAGTCTCGACGGACTCCAACGACTCGAAGTCACGATATGACTAAAAGGATGCGTGCCGATCGCCCAAATTCGAGGCGAGAGCATAGTCCCGAAGGCCAAAGTGTGTACCAAGAGTCCTTGTAAATAATCGAACCACTTTGGTTAGTCGATGTCTAAACAGCCGCAGACAATCTATTCTTGATTTATATGTGTTTCGATTCTGAGCCCGCAAACTGCTGACTCTGATACTCGTCGATTTTATGTGTTTATGTGTGTATTTACCTGTTTATATGTTTTAATTTTTGGTGATTTATTTGAATTTCGCTATTGTTAATCGACACACATGACTCGCACTGCTCACTTACCTCAAACTGCTAACAAATCGTTGCTACCATGAGGAACCACCGTACGTTATGTTGCTTGCTATGATACTCGCTTATACTATACTACTCGCTATGATAATCGCGGATGCTAATCTCGAACGCTCGTGGACTTTGAATGATAGGTTTCTGTATTCTGACTGCTTCTATGTGCTTTTAAGTGAATTACAAGCCTACGTGCTTCTGTGTTTCTATGCCTTACGTGCTCACAAGCTTCTGTGCTTATGTGAATATGTGATTATGTGCCTATGTGTCTACGTGATTATACGTGTTTATGAGCTTTAGTAGTATTAGACATGTGAGGTGAGATTCGACTATGTTGTGTCTGAGTCCTATGACGATGTCTGTTGTAGAGAATGTCGTCATCTGGATCCCATCACACGCGCACTGCTCGCCAAAACCAGAAAGACAAATGCCTTGCCACACTCGTCGCCAAGCAAATGGCAAAGGCTGTTCCTCAGATCGTGAGTGAACTATACGAGAACATGAGCAAATCGTCCGAAGAATCCAGGACCGAGACTCCTAAAGCTGCTTTCAGCTTCAAATAGTTCAAGGCATGCAGACCGAAAGAGTTCACTGGCGAAGATGGCCCTACGGCTCTGTGTCAATGGTTCAACTCGATCAAGGTCACCCTGCGTCAGAATGGATGTCCTGACAGTCTCCGCACTTTGAATGCTACCGGCGTCTTCCAGTCCCGCGCTCTAGACTGGTGGACGGCCGAAAGAAACAAACGCGGAAATGACGCAGCTTATGGTCTGTCATGGGATGAGTTGAAGAATGTTATGCTTGAAGAGTTCTGCCCTCCCCTTGAGCGCCAGAAATTAGAGGACGAATTCTGGCACATCAAGCAGAAAGATGGTGAAAACGCTGCCCTGACTGCTCGCTTCAAGCAGCTCAGTATCATCTGCCCCCGACCAAGTCAAGACTGCTGACTTGACCATCAAGAAGTACATCCGAGCTCTGCCAGATTGTGTTGCAGATTTCGTGCATGTTGCCAAGCCAGCAACGATCGAAGAAACCTACTTGCTTGCCGCGGAAATCAACGACAAACGAGTTAAAGCTGGATTTTGGGATAAAGTTACCAAGAACTTGCATCAAGCTACCGCCGCACCAACCCCTGAACCCGCCACCGCTCAATCATCAAAGTCCTCTCGACGCAAGAAGAAGAACAACAACAGCAGCTCCAGCAACAAGAACTATGTTGTCACTACTACTGCTGCTCCACTTCAAGCCGTACCGGCTCAGCAGCAGTCTCAGCACCGACCAGCACCAGTTACCTATGCACCGCCTGCAAAGCGTGCATACACTGGTCCCCACCCTGCCTGCCCGACATGTACTTATCATCACCCGGTAGGTATCGCCTGCCGATTCTGCGTGCACTGCAATATGTACGGCCACTTCACTGCTAATTGCCGTACTGGTCCTCGACAAGCACCAGCTCAAGCTACTGGTCATCAAGCTCTACTTCCAGCTCCTCAAGGCCAACAAGCGGCTCAGGCACCTGCGGTCCCACTTCGCAAACGTGTGCCCAAACAAGGTTGTGAAACAAGAGCCTCAGCAACAGCAACAACAGCAGCAACAGCCTCAACAGGCCGCCCGCGCGAGAACTTTCAACATCAATGCACGCCAAGCCCAGGCTGACAACAACGTGGTCAACGGTATGTTCCATGTGAATGGTATTTATGCTTCATGTTTGTTTGATACTGGAGCCGATAATTATTTTGTGTCGTTCGAATTCGAGAAGCTCCTTAACCGTAAGCGCTCCCATCTCCCCTCGACGTTCGATGTCGAAGCCGCCACCGAAAGAACCGTCGCCGTCAATTCTGTTCTTTGTGATTGTACACTTGAGCTCAACAATTACATCTTCCCAATCGACCTTATTCCAATGCAACTTGGAAGTTTTGACGTCATAGTAGGCATGAACTTTCTTCGTGAAAACCATGCTGAGTTGTGTACTTCGATAAAATGATTCGATTCTCTCTCGCAAACGGGGATGTACTATGTGTTTATGGCGAAACTGCTTCGAAAGGTCTCAAGCTCATGTCATATGTCCAAGCTAGCAAGTATCTCCGCAAGGAATACAGAGCTTTTTTGGCTAACATCGTAGTAGCGGAGAAGGAAAAGAAAGAAATGGCGGTAAGCCAAGTACCTGTTGTTTGCGAATTCCCCAACGTCTTTCCTGATGATCTCCCCGGACTCCCACCAAGTCGTGATATCGACTTTCGTATCGACCTCATTCCTGGAGCAAACCCCATTGCTAAAGCTCCTTATCGACTCGCTCCGTCCGAAATGTGTGAACTCTCGAGTCAGCTCCAGGAACTGCTTGATAAAGGCTTCATTCGCCCGAGCACCTCTCCATGGGGCGCACCAGTCCTTTTCGTCAAAAAGAAGGATGGGTGGTTCAGGATGTGCATCGACTATCGGGAATTGAATAAGTTGACAATCAAGAATCGTTACCGCCTGCCTCACATCGATGATTTGTTTGACCAGCTACAAGGTGCTACATGTTTCTCGAAGATCGATCTACGCTCAGGCTATCACCATCTGCGCATTCAAGAGAAAGATATACCCAAAACCGCTTTTCGCATCCGATACGGCCACTATGAGTTCGTTGTTATGCCTTTTGGTTTAACCAATGCACCTGCGGTTTTCATGGATCTGATGAATCGCGTGTGTAAACCTTATCTCGACTGCTTCGTCATTGTGCTCATCGATGATGTCTTGATCTATTCTAAATCGAAAGCCGAACACGCGCAACATCTACGTTTGGTTCTCGAGCTACTCCAGGGAAATCGACTCTATGCCAAGTTCTCCAAGTGCGAATTCTGGCTGGATGAGGTTCAATTCCTCGGTCACATTGTCAATAGTCAAGGTATTCACGTCGATCCCACGAAGATTGAGGCAGTTAAGAGTTGGATTACACCTAAGAACCCGTCTGAAGTTTGTTCTTTCCTCGGACTAGCGGGCTATTATCGTCGATTTATCGAAGGGTTCTCAAAAATCGCTTTGCCGCTTACCGCTCTCACACATAAAGACAAGCCTTTTGTTTGGGGAACTGAACAAGAGTCTGCTTTCCAAACCCTCAAGCATATGCTTTGCAATGCTCCCGTTCTCACTTTACCTGACGGAAACGACGACTTTATTGTCTATTGTGATGCCTCGAACCTCGGTCTTGGTTGTGTCCTCATGCAACGGGACAAGGTCATTGCTTACGCATCTCGTCAGCTCAAAATCCACGAGAAGCACTATACAACCCATGATCTCGAGCTAGGCGCAGTTGCTTTTGCGTTAAAGATTTGACGACACTACTTGTATGGTACCAAGTGTATGATGTTCACCGATCATAGGAGCCTACAACATATCTTTGACCAGAAGGAACTTAATATGCGTCAACGCCGATGAGTAGAACCTCTCAATGATTACGACTGTGAGATCCGTTATCACCCAGGCAAAGCAAATGTCGTTGCTGACGCCCTCAGCAGACAGAGATATCTGCTCAGCATTCGAAATATCCAAGCCCAATACAATCTCGAAACCCTCATCCGTGAAGCCCAGCATGCCTGTTTTAATGAGCGCACTCTGAAGAAGGAAATAATCTACCACGATGGAGCCCAGCTTGTGAATAAGTCGAATGGGATATTCCACTTTCTGGACCGAATTTGGATCCCTAAGCGGACCAATTTGCGACAGATATTGATGGACGAAGCCCACAAATCCCAGTACTCTATTCATCTCGATGCCGATAAAATGTACCAGGACCTTCGCTACAAGTATTGGTGGCCGGGCATGAAGAGGGATATCGCTCTCTACGTTGGGAAGTGCCTGACTTGCTCGAAAGTCAAGGCTGAACACCAAAGACCCTCTGGCTTACTCGAACAACCCCCGATCCCTATGTGGAAGTGGGAGAGTATAGCTATGGACTTCATAACGAAACTTCCGCGCACGCCATCAAGTCACGATAGCATCTGGGTTGTCGTTGACCGTTTGACCAAATCTGCTCACTTTTTGCCAATACGGGAAGACTACAAGGTAGAAAGATTAGCCCGAATCTACACCGATGAGATCATTTGTCGACATGGGACGCCTCGCGACATCATCTCTGACTGTGATGCTCGGTTTACCTCGTGCCTGTGGGAGACATTTCAAACGGCTCTCGGTACTACGCTAAATATAAGTACCGCATTCCACCCCCAAACCGACGGTCAGACTGAGAGAACGATTCGTACTCTTGAAGACATGCTCCGTTCATGTGTCATAGATTTCATTAGTAATTGGGACGCTTACCTGCCGTTAGTCGAATTCTCGGATAATAACAATTATCATTCCAGCATTCAAATGACACCGTTTGAGGCTTTATATGGAAGAAAATGTGGATCGCCTATTGTATTGCACGAGATCGGGCACTCGCAATTAACCGGTCCTGAGCTATTGCAAGAAACGACTGACAAAGTCCTCCAAATTTGAGACAATCTGCTGAAAGCTCGGAGTCGTCAGAAAAGTTACGCAGATAGACGATATAAGCCCCTTGAATTTGACGTTGGTGACTACGTACTCCTAAAGGTATCACCTTGGAAGGGTGTGGTCAGATTCGGCAAGAAAGAGAAACTAGCGCCTCGATATGTTGGACCTTTTAAGATTCTGGAAAGGATCGGAAAAGTCGCCTACAGACTCGAACTACCGGAGGAACTTAATAACATCCACCCGACTTTCCACGTTTCGAACCTTCGAAAGTACCTGGCTGAGCATGATTTAATTGTACCTCTAGAAGATCTCCAGGTAAACGAAACATTACACTTTGTGGAGAAGCCTGTTAAAATCATGGATTGCCAAACCAAGCAGCTCAGGCGCTCGCGCATTCCCGCTGTGAAGGTCCGATGGGAAGGCAAACGAGGCGCAAAGTTCACTTGGGAACTCGAAAGCGACATGAAGGCGAAGTACCCGCAGTTGTTTGTTACGGCTTCGGCCTAATTTCGGGACGAAATTCCCTCAACTAGGGGAGGCTGTAACACCACGTGTTTCGAAAGTCAAAGTTAAAGTCAAGATTGAAGTCAAAGGGAGACAAGATTGCTGATTGCGATCTGTCACTCCTGGCTCAAATCCTGTTTTGACTTCTTTGACTTGTATATAGTCTTTTATGCTTTACGTTAGTTGTATTATGTGGAGTACTTATTAATAATCGAGGTCTATTCGATATTTATCGCATGTTTTATCGCTTTATCGCTGATCGCAATCGAACTCGCAACTCGAATTACGCGTTCCGGATATTATTCAATGTATGTGTGTGCCTTATGTGTTACTTGTGCATGTTTAATTATGTTTATGTGGGGTGTTAATCAAAACGCAATCGAAACTCAATCGCAATCGAATCGCAAACGCTAAACGAATGTTAAATAAGGATGATTGTATGTTGATATAGTAGTTGGGATTATAAGTAATTTGAATAGGAAACTCTATCGCATCGCAACGCTCATCAATCTAATCGAAATCGCAAAACCCATCGTGCCGTTCACTCCAATCGAGTGGCCAGCTGATCGAGTTGCCACTCGATCGAGGTGCCACTCGATCGAGCAGTCACCCGATCGGGTTACCACCCGATCGACCAGCCCTCTCCTCCCCTTTCCTTTTATGGAAACTGTATAAATACCCTGTCAACATCACAAACTTACCTTTTTCTGCACCTCTCATCCGACCAGTGCTTTTGCCCACTTTTCTTCATATTTCTCGCGATTCTTGTAAGTTTTCAACCTAAATCTTGTACTTTCTTAATCTACACGCACTCCTACACCTTTCTATCTTTTGAATCTTAACTCTTAACCGAGAAATCACAAGATTTGAGGTGTTCTAGGATGATGTCATCATGGTGTTCTTATGAACTTCATGTTTTGGCTTCAAACCACCAAAAACAACTTAGATCTGAACGATTTCCACACAAATAAACAAAGATCTTTCATAGATTTGAACATATTCATGGTGAAAAGGATTGAAAGATGGTTTTCCAACTTTCTTTCAGCTCTTTTACACTCAATGCACTTAAAACCGATAGAATCGGAGCCTGTTCTAACCTTCTACACTTTCATGTCGATGTGTTGGTTCAAGATCTGGATTCTATCCACGAGATGTTGATTTCGGGTTTGAATATGAACAACCAACTCGAACCGGAACTGTTCGGACCAGGGTGATTCCTGCCCGGTCAGCTCACTTGGGACGAGATAAGGGTTCCGTTGTACAAACAAGACATCAAAGCGCCTCATTCAGAACTACAACACTACAAACAGAAACCAGTGTTAGAACGATCAGACCGTTGGAATGGACTACCGTCCGATCGGATTGCCACCCGATCGACCGGCTGTCCGATTGGGCTGCACTTGGTTTTACACTTAAACCAGTTTCTCAATCTATTGAAGGATCTGAATGATGAAATGGACTACCCCCCGATCGGATTGCCATCCGATCGAGTAGCCGTCCGATCATGTGACGTTTAGAGACTTAACAATTTTCAACATGTTCACTCCAAACGGATTGCCACCCGATCGGATAGCCATCCGATCGAGTTACCATCCTGTTGTGAACTTGTTCTCAAACCTGAGAGGCCTCGCTAATCGGATTGCTGTTCGATCGGACTGCCGTCCGATCGACCGACCTGAAAGGTAGAGATACTTCAACATTTTCAAAATGCTACAACAAAAACTTCAAAAGACAAGCCATCATACACAAACACATCCATCCCAAACGAGGTGACTATCTAATCGAGTGACCACTCGAACGGATTGTTAACCGATCGACCGGCCACCCGATCGGATTGCCACCCGATCGGATTGTTGTTCGACCCACTGACACTTTGTATCATTTTACGCGCTGCTTATCGTTTATGCTATCATTCTGATCAGGCTAATTTCACTCTCTAGCGCTCCCTTCAATCCATCAATCGCTGTAAGTATACTCGAACACACTACGCAATACTTTAACGCTAACCGTTACCGCATGTTATAAGTGACTTAATGAATGCTTGTTTGTTATGTTTACACATAGAATGTTGTTTACCTGCCTTAGCAACGATAGTACGATAGTTTGGATTCAGCACATGTTCACTCAGGGGTTGTTAAGGACTATTTGTTACATGGCTCACAATGGTGAGTGTGTATTACGAGCTGCCTTGGGCAGTCAACCCGCAGTCATTGGTATTGATAGGTTCATATCCATAACTTACATGCTTCATTTCACACGGTGTACGTGCTGGTTATGCGTAACGATTTCGAACTCTATATGCTATTATCAAACTTGTATGCTCACCTTTACACTATGTGTATTGACTTTTACTTTAACGTATGTGACAGGTGCTTAGGATGTTTATATGCTTGGCTTACTGTGAAATCGAGGCTAGGAAAGGTCTAGAAACAAATAAACAATTGTCTGTATTTGAAATCTGAGTTGTCGGAACAGAACAAGTTAACTAGATCTTGTCTGTAATAATTATTTTATCTTTTATGACATGGTATGAGAGATGTTGCTTTAAATAATTGGTAATTATAGTTGTTATGGAAACTTCTAGACAATCTGTTTCGCTCAGTGCCACGCCCTGGTGTTTCCGCCATCGGTTGGGTGCGACAATGGTCACCGAACGTCATAACACACTCTAAACACCCTAAACACATAAAACACTAACTAATACCATTACTTTCCAACCAAATTACTTAACTAATATTTGGAACCAAACTAGCACAACACCCCCCCCCCTAACCAGTTATGGACAAGTGGGACCCACCCATGATTTTTCTTCATTGTTTATTAGATACGCCATACACTTTAGAAACATAAAAACCATGGGATTAGTAGATGTTGGAGGATTTTATTTATAAACCACAAGACTAAAACTCATCATCATCTCAACACTTCAAACAACACAAAAATTTCTTTTTCTTCCTCCCATGGCTACGACCTCAAACACCCTTCCATAACCATCATTTTCTAGCTCACTTCTACACATTCTAAGCTTATACAAAGGTGTAACAAGCATAGTTAAGAAGGTTGCAAGCAACGGAACTTGAAGGACCTCTCTCTAGTGATTTTATCCACCCCATTTGTCATCTTCATCTTCTTGAACATCATCCCTAGACTTGTGCTAGTAGTAAGACCTTCCTAGTCTCATTCTACTTCATATTATGTTGGTTAAAAGATGATATAAGTTGTTAAACATGAAGACCATGAAGAAAAATAATCATGAACATAAACATAAAGCTTAAATACATGAAGAACAAGTTGTTTTAAGTGTATGTAGTATACTTGATTGTTGATTTCTTGTGTTTGTGATGTTGATCATCATAAGGACCTTCCTAGATGATGATTAAACACATGATCTAGCAAGTATAAGGATAGATCTTGAGAAAATCATAATGATCATCCTTATGTAAAGCATGAACTTGAATGATTTAATGTTTTCTTGAAGTATGATGATCAAAGTATGATGTGAATCTTATAAACATATGAATACAAGAGATATTTTTTCAAGAAACCAAGTTAAAAATACAAGATTTACATAAACTTGGTTCTTAAAGAAATTAACCACATTTTTAGTGGTTAATCAAGTGTAGAAATATATATTTAACAAGAAAAACTCAAGAAGAAATATTTTTAGAAAATCACTTCACAAGTTGTGAAGATCTAAATTCTTCAAGAATGATATTTTTAAATAAATAACCACACTTTAAAGGGTAACTAAGCTTACTAAGTACACTAGTAAGTTACTACAAATTTTTACAAAGTTTCAAGTTCATGACATAGTGTAAATTTCATATTTTTGGCACATGGTAAGTGTTGAATGATTTGTTAATGATTGATGATGATTTTAAAAAGAAAATGATATGCTTTGAAAGCATAGAAACCTCAATTTTTAAGGGGAAACTATGACACATTTTTTCTAGAAATTAAACACTTAGAAAAATATTTTTAAACAAATATTCACAAGTATACTTTTAACCATGAATTTATATATAAAGTTTGCCATAATTTTTGTCACAAGATTATAAATATTGGAGGATGGTTTTTATAAATAAAAGTGACTAAATATGTATTTAGGAAATTTATATTTAGATGTCACCATATGTGTGATTAATTGTATATTATGTGTGTTAGTTATATTATTTTAGGACTTGAAATAATATAACTCACCGAAATACCAAGAAATTCCAATCTAAAATGTTACCAAAATTCCAAGAGAATGAATAAACAAAATATATCCAAATATTGGAAGAAACCGAACAAGGAATATAACCTATATAAATATTCCAGAATCAAAGTCATAAGTATATTTTGCTAACGGTATTTTGGAAACCAAGAGAACAAAAATATGATTTTCGTGAGTATTATAAAATAAATCATATTTTTGACAAGGAGAAAATATATTATTTTTGGTAAGTAAAAGTAGATATATTTTCTTGGAATTATTAGAAGATATATTACTTTTGGGGAGAAAATATATATTTTCTTAAATAAACTTTGGACATATTATTTTTGGGTCAAAGATGGATTTATATATATTTTCTAAGTTAGACATGGAAATATATTATTATTTTTTCTTTGAGACTTGTATGAAATTATAAATATTTTTGCCAAGGGAAAAATTACAAATAATTTTTTTAAGTAATATTCCTCAAAATATATATTTTTGGAAATATATTGATGTATTCTTACTAGAAATACTATTCCGGAAAAATTAATACAAAATTAAGTATAAGAATACTTAACAATCACAAGAAAATACGTATTCACGTACGTATAAGTACACTCCAGAATACGACCCCAACACATGGAAAAAATATACAAGTATAAGGATACGAATACAAATACACCCATCCTTGGGAAGGAAATACACGTATAAATACTTGAAAAGTATCAAGTTAAATTATATTGTTTTAACAATTATTCCAAAATTTAATAAATATAATTTAAGTTAAAATATTTATTATTTTAACAAATAATTATATAACTTGGAATAATATTAAGGGCACAAAGGAACGTAACTCAAAGACACTAATGAATACTAAGTCAAGGCACGACCCGCTCGTCTAATAGACCATAGTACGTTGTAGGCAGTCGTGCACACTAGTAGCAGCTTGAGTTACGTCGGATTGAAGAACGCAAAACCGTGAGTTCATGTCCCCCTTTTCTCTTAACTGTTTTCGGATTTATAACTCTCGGGGGTGGAATACATGTTGCATACGTTTAAATGGTATGAATTGGCTATGAAATGAATTATAGATCATGTGAGCATAGCTTGAAATTGAAATGCCATTAACTCTTAATTATGGTCCTTATATGACCACTTTAGTGCTTCGGTGTCCCAGCAAGGTAAATCGACAACGGTCAAGGGTAAAACTGACATAGTCAATGTAAATTGACAAAGTCAAGGTAAATTGACATAGTCGAAGGGGAATTCGACATAGTCGAGGGAATCGACGAGGGTATAAGCCTACTCATTTCGAGTGCTCCCTATGCCTTCACATACGTTAATGTCCTTGCAAAACATTAATTTGATCTGTTCATAGATGCTTTTCATACCTGTTTTCAAAGGAGTCTCTCAACGTTTACAAGTTTATCAGTATTTATACAAAACGCATGAATTCGCTCAACTTTTGTTGATGTTTTCCAAAATTACATGTATTTCAGGTAACAAGTTGGATCTTGGGTGCGGGTGTTGTTTCTAGAAGTAAATTCCAAGTTTAGATGTCATCCACTTTTGTTGATCTGTAACTTAGTCGAAGGTTGTGCTGTTTGAAACTTAAATAAATGGTGTTTGTAATACTTTAAACTTAATGAATGGATGAACGTCGTTTTGATCATATAGTTGTTTATTATTGTAGGTCCCCCGGAGGTCGAGGTTAAACCTTATCCTTGTTATGTTTAACACACTAGCAAGTGCGGAATCCAAGCTAGAGTGCAAACCGGTAGTTTATATGAGAACACAAGCTACAAAGAGAAAGGTAGACACACGAGATATCAAAGTTTTCTCTTGTATTTCAGTGGACACGGTTACAGCCCTTGACCAAACTGAAAATGCTCTCTACAAGACTTAGTTCACTCACACACACACTTTCTATCTTTCTGTCTAACTGTCTATCTGTGAAGTGAACCCATTACAAGACTATATATACTCACAACAGATTGTCTGGTCGAAGGATCAGAAAGACTGATCGAAGGATCATCTATCGACCAGACACCTACCGAAGGATCCACATATACCTCGAAGGATGGTATATCCTTCGAGGTCCATCTACATCCATCGAAGGTTATCCTTCGAGCTCATCGAAGGATATAAACAATCCTTCGATGACTCATCCTTCGACACAAACTACTTACAAACCATGTGTTAACTGTTTGGCCAAGTCAAACCAGGAGGATGGTTGACTTGGTCAAACTTACATCAAAACACATATACAAACCAACAAAAGACGTAAACAAGACTAACAAAAGACATCGTTTTATATCATTACAAAATACAGACAAAGTACAGACACAAGTGCACCAACAAACTCCCCCTTGGCTGTAGCTTTGTCTCGATCTTCGTGTCTTCACGTCTCTGACGTCCTTTCAACCGTTAAGTGATGCGTTGACCATGCACTTCCCGCATTCATAAGTAGGTTGAAGCAATACAAAGCCATCTTCTGAAACTTCATTGCTTGTTCCCGATCCCTAACCAAGTAGTTGATCTCGTGATCCTTAAGAACAATAATATCCGACCTGGACATGTTAGTAATCCACATTGGATCTATCATTCAAAAGTTCTCCTGACTGTCTTGGAATACGATCACCGCTTCTCCAGTATCTGCATCATAAACCCAGCAACGGAAGTTACCCAGAAAATCTGTCTTCATCTTCAACAACGGTATCTTCTTCATCAACTTTGGAGGATCATAAACCAAACGATAACGAGCAGTATTTGTGTCTGGATCAAGCGTAAACCTGATCTGCTCGTATCGAGGAAACTGCGGCTTGTATAGCGGATCCTTCCAACCCCTTCTTCATTCCAACCTGATCTTCTTGGCGAACAGATCCACCATCTTGTCTTCGACTCGATTAATAACATTCAGCTGAGCCAAAACCGCAACATCATAATAAGGAAGTGAAAGAATGCTGAGAAGAGTCCTGAAGTACTGAAGGCCGCATTCTCGCTTCACAACCATGCAGTGAAGCTCCTTGATGAACATCCAACTGATAATACGACCCCGAGCCGGATTCTTTTCCAGATTCATGTAGTTGACTTGATCCAACGAAGGGAGCGGAGGAGGATTCCTAGCTAGGAAATCCGCTCGCCATTCGTTCACGGTCTTCTCACGGTTTTCTTGAGCTGTAGGAGAATCTGAAGAAAGATTAGCAAATTCTGTTGTCTTTGCTGCCACAAACTCATCATCAAGAGCATTAAACTCCGCATTATCTTGACCAACATAAACAGGACGTTCCGGATCCGAACCGATGAAGATTTCTTCAATCGTAGAGAAATCGGTTTCGTCCGGAACTAACGGAGTAGCATCGATCATCTTCAAATCAACTTCATCCAATTCCTTCAGAGCTAATACACGTTCATCAGACATCTCTGTAACATGTTCTCCCTCTTCTAATAGTTCACCCGTGACTGGATGATACTGTTGAACAATTGAGGATTCAGGGAGATCTGCAAACGCTTCCGGTTCAAGACTAACATGTTCAAGCCCTGCCGAAGCTTCCAACATTTCAGTCTGCTCAGACGGACCAGTAGTAGCTGTTGGAGGAGCAGTAGGAGCATCTTGAGATGTACCAGACCCACCTGCAGCACCGGATGCAGTTGCACCGGAACCTGAGGCAGCTGGTTGATCAGGATTTGCTGCATCATCGTCTTTGTCATCGCCACGCTTTGAGGGAACGATGCCTAATGCTTTGCACCTTTCATTCCAAAGCGTACCTACTTTGTGATCAATTTTCTTGAAGTTTGCATGAACAGGCTTGAAGGCTTCTATTAAGCGATCATCACGATTTTTATAACGCTCCGACAGCTCTTCATGCTTCTGCTTTAACACTTTTTCCTCAAGCTCTAACACATCACTCCGCCCTTTCATTATCTCAGCTTCCCTATCACGAGCCCTGTTTGCTTCTTTTAGCCTTTCAATCTCTAGAGCTTGTTCTTTTATCTTAAGATTCTGTGCCCTAACAATTGAGACTAGCTTGTTGTGTACCTCCACATCCTGAGTTCGCTGTACACGATACTCTTCAATCTTTCTAGTATTCCGAACGACTAAGTTACCCAATTCACTGATTTGTTCGATCAGGAAGTGAATTTTCTCAGCTTGAGACAAACTAGACAATGTTTCTGCTAGAGTCGGCCGTGAAGGCTCAGGTCCTGAGGAGCCAGACTGAACAGATGGACCGGAAGTACCTGTTGGACCAGTAATAACAAGAGGAGGACGTACGTGTGTACCTGAGACGGGACTTGCAGGCGGCTGTTGATCAACAGTCGCCGTGCGTGTCCCAGAAGACGTCTGAGGAGAAGAGACCAGTGCTAGCATCTCTGATGTAGTTAATTGATCACTGACAGGAGGTAGCTGATGCTCTGGAGGCGTTGAATGCTGGATCGAATCAGGTATAGGGGCATCACCAGCAGTTTCACCCATTGACCCTGATCCGTCCTTTGATTTCTTTGAAGTACGAGTACCCTGTCTTCTTGCTTTCCTCTTTCTAATCAAACCAGGAGCAGCAGGAATATAATCCTCATCTTTGTCAGATTCTGCGGTTCTAACCGGTTTCTCTATACGTTCAAAGCCACGAAAATTCCCGCGCTGATCATAAACCTTTTGCATCCCTGGTGGAGGAGGATTATCATCTTCAGAAGACGAATCATCATTACCAGAACCTCCTTCATCATCAGAAGATGAACTGCTTTCATCCACCAACTTCCTCGGCTCGTCCACCTTACCTTTACCTTTGTCGGTCGTATCATCGCCTAACCGACTTGCAGTACCACCATCTCCACCTGCACCACCACCTGTATCTCCAACTACAGTACCACCAATATCACTACGGACATCAGATTCGATGAACACTCCTTGAACTTCTTCCGCAGCAACATTTACATCAACTTCAACATGTGTTCCAGCACTGGAACTTCCAGCAGACTTCTTGCTCGATGCTTTAATTCCGTGCTTAGCCCCGAGTTGTGTGTTAGCTAACGCGATTAACCTGGGCTCTTCGTCATCAGAATCACTTGCATCTCGACGCCATTTGTTGTTCTGTGGTGTCTCGTAGGTCGGAACATCGAGGTGACCAATAAGCTTTCTGACTGGATCGGATTCCTTATACTTAGACATAGACTTGAAGATCAGCAATGTACGCTCGTTCATCGGATTAACTGGTAGAACATCTGCTTCAACCTTGGGAAGATCCGGAATCTGATCATCTATCATCATTTGCAAGAATCTTGGATATAACCAGAACTTGGTTGACGTCCGTTGATTTGCTGATGGAAGTGGCCTGCGGGCATTCTCTTTCAGATTGTCAAAGATGTAACGTGATATGTTGAACGGCTTGTTCAGAATTAAAGCCGTAAACAATCCCGTCAATTCAATAGGTGACAAATCGTATCCAGACCGTTTGTTGCTCAGACAGTGAATAAGAATATGCAATAAGAACTTGTATCGTAACGGCATAAACCCTTTGTTTATCTGATTTGCTAGCACATTATCGCTATAACGTAGCCTCATCAATAAACCACGCTGACACTGTAAATCAATAGAAGTCGAATCTTCTGGTTGAACTCCCAATTGCAAACGCGCTCTGATGGTGTTCTCGGTGATCACCACGGGTTTCTCAGTAACGAATCCTCTAATCACTTCTTGATTATTCACTGTCTCAACCACAGCAGAATTCCAGAATTCCTTGATCTGGGACTGGTAAGCGGTGTGTTGTGTAGTAATTGCATAGTTGATTCGTGCTCGATGAAGATACTCCATTATCCCCTTGTATTCCGGACTAACTTTGTCTACCGGTTGCAGATACGCGGCCATGTTGTGTCTTGGCTCGGACATAGATTCAACTTCAGTCTTTTCTTTCTTAGTTGGTTTTGCCCGTTCCTTCTTCTCTTTCGGTGCCATTTCTGTTTATGAAAACAATGACACGTAATAAGAAAATAGTCAAACAGTCAACAAGGATTTCACACTTAGAAAAATTTCAATTTCTTGAAAAATTTCTAAGTGTTGATTCCTTGAAGGATTCCATTTAGACATCGAAGGATTGACACTTTGATCGAAATATGTTATTTTCCTCGAAAGATGAAAGACCTTATCGAAAGATCAACTTACGAAAGATCATAAATTTTGAAAGATATTTTGGTCAATCGAAAGATTTGACCAATCGAAGGATGATCCTTAGAAAAGTTTAGTATCCTTCGAGTCTCAGTTTGAAGGATAATTTGCAGTCCATCTATCGAGGTTAAGAACATCATCTTTCGAGATCGGCGTGTTTTCCGGTGACACTGTTCATCGGTGTGTTTTCCGGTGGTTGTTTTTAATTGTGTTTTAAGTGGTTTCCAAACCATTTAACATCAAACATCAAAACCAGTTTATAACATCAACATCAAAACCAACCCCGGACACTAATCTTAACCCGGAAACTAAACACATACACATGTACCGATCAACCCCAAGAACACACTAACATCAGTCAAGATAAAAATCTTATGATCATCAAAACCTACCACTAACATACTTACACTACATTCACATTACATATATAACACAGTTCATCCATCATTTTCATAAGAATGAGAACAAGAAAGATAAGATCACATGATCAGATGAAATGTTCATGAAATGTTTATGTTGTGTTTGTTAACGGTATTAGGATTAACCTACCATGAATCCTAACTTTTGTTTCGATTTTGGCAGAGTTTTGGTAGGATCAGAGGATTTTGTATGATGAAATTTTGAACTGTTATGTTGAAATGAAGAAGATGACCCACTTTTATACTCTGACCTCGAAACTCGAACCGTCTCGAAGGATCAATGACCTTTCGAAAGATGAAAAGATGTTTCGAAAGATGAGACTTTGGGTCGAAGGATCCAGATCTGGATCGAAAGATACCAGATATTTGTGGATCTGGATCGAAAGATACCAGATATTTGTGGGAATCCTCGAAGGATATCCTTCGACCTGATCCATCTTTCGAAAAGTCTGATCAGCTCGAAGGATCTAATTGGTCAAATCCTTCGTTGACCAATTCATCTTTCGACCATGAGGATTGACTTTCATTGACCATCTGATCTTTCGAGGGCCATTGCTTCCTCGAAGGATCAGATTTTCACCAACACTTTGGATTTTGGAAATTTGCAATTCAAACCCTTCAAATTCTTAAAAGTTTTCAGAAACGACCATTTTGAAAAATTGCCCGTTATGAAGTTCTGCAAAGGTCAGTTTTATGAAGTATTTCGGCTTGCCAGGTATCGTATCGAGCACCAACATCAGTTAATCAAAAATAAGATTAAATTGAAAATCTTTTTGGATTTTGATAAAATAAAAGACAACAATTTTAATATCCTTTGAATGTTATCAAACGACATCACCGCTAATGTCGTGCTGATATGCACCAAACGACAAAACTGTTTAAAATAAGACAATAAAAGTTAAGCAGTAAATAAATATGTACAAACACAACAATATTTTTGCGAGTTTCTGGCGAAGAGAATCATATCAGTTCGCGGTCTTTTGTCAAAACACATTTCCTTTTAAGATTCTTTTACAGAAGCGGATAAGTATTCTACCACAATTACCGATATTGTTATCCACTTAAACTCAACGATCAAGTGTAATCATAATACATTGAGATACATTTAAGGTATGATTTATACTTACCGACCGGTGTTCATCCACTCACGACACATTCCCGTATCAAGGTATGCACGAGAGTTCCTCTTACTGGCGAGTATACCATTTATCATCCGTTTTTAACGTATATAAAATGTGATACCACTTGTAGGTCCCCCGGAGGTCGAGGTTAAACCTTATCCTTGTTATGTTTAACACACTAGCAGGTGCGGAATCCAAGCTAGAGTGCAAACCAGTAGTTTATATGAGAACACAAGCTACAAAGAGAAAGGTAGACACACGAGATATCAAAGTTTTCTCTTGTATTTCAGTGGACACGGTTACAGCCCTTGACCAAACTGAAAATGCTCTCTACAAGACTTAGTTCACTCACACACACACTTTCTATCTTTCTGTCTAACTGTCTATCTGTGAAGTGAACCCATTACAAGACTATATATACTCACAACAGATTGTCTGGTCGAAGGATCAGAAAGACTGATCGAAGGATCATCTATCGACCAGACACCTACCAAAGGATCCACATATACCTCGAAGGATGGTATATCCTTCGAGGTCCATCTACATCCATCGAAGGTTATCCTTCGAGCTCATCGAAGGATATAAACAATCCTTCGATGACTCATCCTTCGACACAAACAACTTACAAACCATGTGTTAACTGTTTGGCCAAGTCAAACCAGGAGGATGGTTGACTTGGTCAAACTTACATCAAAACACATATACAAACCAACAAAAGACGTAAACAAGACTAACAAAAGACATCGTTTTATATCATTACAAAATACAGACAAAGTACAGACACAAGTGCACCAACAATTATGATTGAATGCAATGGTATTAAACATGTCACACATCATACGCTTCCGTAAAAGTCAGGGTGTGACAGTTTGGTATCAGAGCCTCGATTGTAGTGAACTAGGATTCCTTCTCGAGTCTAGACTACAATCAGTAGGACTCTCTCACAAAAACATTTTACAAAAGGTTTTTCATTGCATTCACGAAAGCGTCAAGATCCATGATTCAAACATTTTTTTTCAAAGAAAAGACAAGGCAAGAACAATAGTAGGGAGGATGATACCCCAAATTAAGGTGCCAATTTGGGCGTAGTGTACGTGGGATAGAATTGCCAAAGACAAAATGACCCCCCCCCCCGAAAGGATAAACGAGAGTTATATGTGATATGATACATTTATTTTCCTGTTTATGCTAAGTAACATATTTATCCATTGATACATACATATATATATATATATATATATATATGCGTATAAGTGTACGGAATAATTATTGACGTGAATGAGATACCTTCGACTTTGAGTCCTATTATTGCTCTTGACTCGCACGATGAGACTATCGACCTCGCGTTTATTGCAAAGCTCATGACTGGAGTGATTGCCAAGCGAGATCCTGAGCCTGTTTCCGTAGAAGATGGTTGTTCTTCCCTCTCGAATGCGAAGGTGCCTGACTACGGTAGTGACGGCGAGGCGGAGGAGGCTACCTTGGATAACAACCTTATCAGCAGGACGAGGTCCCTGTGGCTTTTGTGAAGCCAGATTGACGACACACTTGACCAAACAAGGAAGATGAAGTACTCACCTTAAAGGTGCCCCTCCAACTACTAGGAGGTTCTCCTTATTCCTATTACGTTTAATCATCGTGCCTATTCACGCGTAACGATAACGGATGTTAGCACGTGGACCACCGCAATGGTCCTTCCTATGTCGGAGGTATAAGGATAGTAGTGTCCCCTCTCTGGGGGATCATCTGCTTTGAACGAGGGAAAGTTGAGGTGACTGTGCAAGACAATTTATTATTACAGGGGCCCACGTAATAACGACTTGTAGTGCATGGAAATCCCGGTGGACTCTACGGGTCAAGCTAATATTCACCACCTATCCAAAAATAATCTTTAGGTGTTCACACCTTCATCTGGTAGAACAATACCTAGACAGTTGCCTTAGCACTTGATGTGTGTAAAAGGCAACATATAAATTACATCAAATGAGGCATAAAACTAACCCTTTTTTAGTACTAATGTTGGAAAAAGTGTGCTTTTGTCTTCCTTTTGTATTTTCAGGGATAAATGAGCATAAATGAACAAAAGAAGCAAAAAGGTAGCCAAATCTAACAATAATACAAGAAAAGGAATAAACGCGGCATGCCCGACCCCTCGACAGCATCTTCCCAAGCAAAAACAAGACATCAGAAGGCTGAACACGCCCCATGCTCATTGAACACGGGGGCGTGCCCAAGTGTCTGCAGAAAAGACAAAGTGGTAGAAGCTTCTATTTCCCAACACCGCCCAGCGGACACGGGGCCGTGGTCAATGCTAAGATTCGAAGAATCCAAGCAAATCTTGATAGTACAGATATGCTTCTGTGCAGGTTATAAATAGGGGTGCTTGGTTCATTGTAAATGCATCCCTTGACAAACCACCTCTCTCACACTTCACCCACCCTCCACCACCATCACAACCCACATCCACCACCATCATCCACCATCCATCATAGAGTGTGTGTAGTAGTCTCGGGATCCTAGATTGATAGTAAGAGTTCTTCACAATCAAAGGCTATGTTTGCCTAAGTCTCTTACATCACTTGGTGAAGACAAGCATTTAGTGTAATACTTTTGTTTTTTAATCTTTTCGCACTTTTTATTTGGTTTTGTATTAATGACTTTAATAACTAGTTTCTTATGTTGAAGGTGAAACTTCCTTATCATTTGTCCGTGGTGTCTTGGCGTTATTTTACTGTCTATATAAAATAAAAGATTTACACCATTCATATTTTCACGGTCTATATGGAGATATGTTGGCTACCTGGTCGGGGGTTAAGGGAATGGTTTGGTAAGGTTCTTGCCTTGTTCAGTGTATAGATCCTGCAAGGACCTGGGTCAAGCTTAGTAGGACCTCGTTCAATACCCACTGGTATTGGATGGCGGGGGTGCGAATTTCTTGATCCCCTCATATGTAAACTACTATTAATACATTAACCCGGCTACTTAGGATTGTATCCTTGCTGACTAAAACTACTTAGCCGAGGGTAACGTCACCTTCAAAAGAGGGGCCTACCACATTACGCATTAATAACTTAATTAATTATCTTTCAATAATCCAACCCTTTAGGATTGTATCCTTGCTGACTCAAACTACTGGGTTGAGGGTAACGTCACCTTCAAAAGAGGGGCCTTCTACTATAACTAAGATAATCTCTTAAAAAGTGCAAAAGTGCGGAAAACATCAAAGGTTACACTAAAGGCGAGTCGGATCCAAGTGATTCATCTTGTCTATCTGTTTTATTTTTATTTTTATTTTCAGCATTTTTAGTTAGTTTTCATTTTCTTGTTTAAAACCTTTTCCTAAATTTTTGATGTGATTAGACGTTGAGGATAAACCGGTACTAAAAGCTCTTGTGTCCTTGGACGACCTCGGTATCTTACCAACGCTATACTACGCTCACGATGGGTGCACTTGCCCATATGTGTGTTTAGTGTTAGTAAAATATCGTGTTTTATAAATTTAAAACTTGACTAAAGTGTTAAAAAGGGCTAAAAATATACTTAAATATATATAACGCTACACACGCATCAACCCTCCACAAAGTTGGAAACCTGTCTTTACCCACTACGTGTCTTGACACTTCTACCCATACGAATTGGTTGGGAACCGATATCTAAGCAAGTGAAGATGGCTAACACCCGAGAAAGATTCAGTGACGTTACACTCTCGATCACCCCTATATGTACAACCCCCATCTCATGGGAAGTATACCCGTCTTGTGAAGCTAAAGACCTAAGAAAACCAATGTAGAAGGAAAATAACTACTACTTTCATATTATGAAACTTGTATGACCGAGGTGGTGTAACCTCGAGTTCATTTTGTTTTCCCTTATACAAACAATAAGTCGAGTTGTCAAACATATATGAAAGCTCACTGGTTGTTTTCTTACTTATACATTGTTGATTATATATGCATGTGATATTGGGTGATTACATGTTTGCCAGTGGTAATATGTACCTCATAGACAATTATGGAATGTTGTCTAACCTACCCCTTAACTTTTGACAGAAGAAGATGCCGCCCAGACGTGACACGGACACCATTACGCTACATCACTTGGTGAAGACAAGTGTTTAGTGTAATACTTTTTATTTTTAATCTTTTGCACTTTTTAATTGGTTTTGTATTAATGACTTTAATTACTAGTTTCTTATGTTGAAGGTGATTCTTCCTTATCGTTTGTCCGTGGTGTCTTGGCATTATTTTACTGTCTATATAAAATAAAAGATTTTCACCATTCATATCTCCACGGTCTATATGGAGGTATGTTGGCTACCTGGTCGGGGGTTAAGGGAACGGTTTGGTAAGAGTCTTGCCATTGTTCAGTGTATAGATCCTGCAAAGGACCTGGGTCAAATTTAGTAGGACCTCCTTCAATACCCAACGGTATTGGATGGCGGGGGTCCAAACTCTTTGATCCCCTCATAAGTTAAACTACTATTAAAACTTTAACCCGGCTACTTAGGAATGTATCCCTGCTGACTCATACTACTTAATCGAGGGTAACGTTACCTTCAAAAGAGGGGCCTACCACATTATGCATTAATAACTTAATTAATTATCTTTCTGTCATACCCCCAAAATCCACCATTTGGAGTACCACCGCTTGGAGGCGTGACGTGACCAGGATCGAGCCACCAATCATACTGAACAGCGTATTTAAGTAAATCAAGCCAACCACAATACGATTGGTGACCAAAAGCTATTTAACCAAGTTTTAATTTAGACAGCGGAAGCATAAAACACAAAACATAAGTTCGCAGTTCATAAGTTTAAAGTCCGACAGATAGGTTTAATAAGTTCATAAGGGATTATATATTAAACACGGGACATAACCGTCCGTACACCACAACGACTCCTTCCTCGTGCAAGCTCCAAGCAGTTAGCGACCTGTAAGGCACGTAACAACGAGTCAACAACAAAGTTGAGTGAGTTCACGTTTGGTTGTTTAGTTTTTAGTTGTTTTCCAAAAAAAAACGTGGTTTGTCTTTCGTTGGCGTAATTGCCGTGAGGGTTACCCCGTAGTTGAAAGAAAGTTTAACCAGTTCATTCTTTATTACCCATACCCTGTTCATGATTAGTGGGGGCTTCCCCATGTGAACCACTAGACCGTATGATATCGACTACTACGCAAGTAAGTTGTGCCCTACATCAGTGTCTATCATCACTGATGGTTTGCCATAGTCCATTAGTACACGCCCGTCCGACTGGCACGGTGTGAGGTTTGTTAAACCTAATAGCGCTATTAACTAATGACCCGCTCGCCATTGGCCTCGGCGATTAAGTCGATATAAAATGAGGGACTTATGATAGAGTTTTGTCTAGTAAGTTTAAGGTTGTTGTCCTACACAAGGAGGACGAACATACGTAGTTCTCCCAAAGAGAATACGCAGGATTAATATTGGCATCCTACCCGAGGAGGATGGCCGTACATATCCTACCTAAGTAAGATATGTAGATTCCGTTTTAATTCTTTAACCCATTCCCAAACCACCGGGAATCCCATGCCTTAGAAAGTGTGTGAACTCACCTCGGTTTGCTCGGTTAGATTCTCAAATATAGCTAACAGTCAAGGTCGGTCAATCACGTCCTAATATAATTTACCAGTTAGTCATTTAGTGGCTTTCAAATAGAACACAAAGTTCCTACACGTATCTATCACACACCATGCATCGTTTTAACGGTTTATGCCCATCTAAGTTTCCCATCCATTCCCCACTCAAAATCAAACATACGATAATGCACATAACATATATAATATGTTAGATCATTCACGGATAGCATACTCGACATTTAGACACGCAAGTCACAACTTATATCAATTCAGCATTAATATTCAAAACCGGCTGTTTTTGGGCATTTAAATAAAATTGTTAAACTATTCCAAAAATTCCCAAATTTTTACAGAATGTCTTAAACGTTCCATATTTTATTGTGTAAAAATATCGGGGTCCGTTTCACTACCAATATTCCATAAAAATCATATTCCAGACTGAACTCAGATTTATGAATTTCTGACCACAGTCCACGGAACAATTTATTAAAAATTCATCGAGTGTCCGATTTACGAAATTCCAGTGGGGTAATTACACATGCATTGGTTACATCTACTGTACAAATTTCATGGTCCGATTCATCACAAAACTCAGGTTATGACCGAAAGTATAACACCCATTTATTGCTGTCAAAATTCAGCTTAAGTTGCTGTTACAAATTAACACTTTAAAAATAGTAAACGGAATCCAAAAATTATGATTCCGGTGCCATTAGAACCGTATTTCATAATAACATATTTTAGATTCAAAATATCGGTTTTTTGTTGAATTTATGCCCTGTTTACAGCCTGTTAAAGGCGGCTGAAAATACACATTAGCAAGCTGTTATCAGTCTAAAGGCTACTAAAACGCACACATATGATTACCATTCATTCTAATAATGATTGACAACAGGTTATAAGTTATTTACAGCAAACTAATACTCATATATTTTAGATTTATCTTGTATTACCATGTTTCATCATTATTTACTCTTTAACCAACAAGTTCATCACTCTAGCAAGACTTTTTAGTTTTGATTTTTAGTGTTCACGATTCATCCGACAAAACGCTTATTAACCACTCTAGACAAGATCAAGAAGAGGTTTAGAGTCACTTACTACTAGCTCGAGGCTAGGGAAGATCAAAGGCGTAAAAGTGGTGGATAAAAGCAATCTAGAGAGGTCTTTCGAGTTCCAAGCACACCGGGCTTCCTACTTCACCTCCTAGCACCTTGTTATCACCTTGGATTGGATTGAAGTTGCAAGAAGATGGGTGGTGTGTGGGTGGTGTATGGTGGCCGGTTGTGGGTGGCCGAGAGAGGGAGAGAGAGTGAAGTGAGGGAGTGCGAAATGATGGAGTATGGTTGTGGTGATCTTGGCCATGCTTTTATAATCACTTCATATATTTTGGTGAGTACTACAAGCAAAGATCTATTAAAATAATACCATAAAATCTTTAGGCAAGATTTGAGAGTGGGGTAGGTATGGTCCTTGTGACCGGATCGGTTAGGGGGGGGGTTGGTTGTAACTTTTCCAACTAAATAGGTGATGGATAGTTAGATTTCAAGTATTATGTTTATATAAGTTAGCTATGTGATTTCTAGTGGGTGTCAGGGTGTTCGGGGATTACGACAAGCCAAGAAATAATTAAACAATGTTTCTAGCAATATTTTGGTGTCCTGGGTAATGTCCGGTTGTTCGGTTAGATACCGGTTCGTTAGAGTGTTTAATTATTCCGTAAGGCGTCTTATACATATATTTTTGTAACACAATTAATTCCTAACACATAGGAAAATATTCAGGACCATTTAGTCAAGTTTTCTGCACAAGCCATGTACGTTAACAAACACATGTAAGTATATCACAGTAATTAGAGAGCAGTTAAGAAATTTCACACAGTCGTCAAGCACTTTAATTATCAATAATAAATTATACGGAATACATAGGATTTTGAGGGTTGTCACATTCTCCCCCTGTTAAGAGAATTTCGTCCCGAAATTTAGCGCGTGGTTACTGAGGAAGCTAGTTAAGTTGCGTTGGTTTCCTGATTTTCCCGGGGTGTCACATCATCACCCTGTTGATTTGGAATTTCGTCCCGAAATTCTGCGGTAGCTTCAGCCTCAGTAGTGGTTGCATTTTTCTTAAACAGCTGGGGATACTTGAGTTTCATTTGGTCTTCTTGTTCCCAGGTATACTCTGGGCCACGACGGGAATTCCAACGAACTCGGACGAGAGGTATTCTGATGTGCTTGAGAATCTTAACGTCTTGATCCGTAATCTTTACTGGTTCCTCAACGAATCGCAGCTTGTCGTCGATTGTGAGCTCTTTGAGAGGAACTATGAGGGTCTCATCTGACAGACACTTCTTCAGATTCGACACATGGAATACGTTGTGAACTCCACTGAGTTCTTCAGGTAGGTTCAGCCTGTAAGCGACTTTGCCAATTCTCTCAGTGATCTCGAACGGTCCAACATAACGCTGGTTGAGCTTGCCCCGTTTGCCAAATCGGACTACACCTTTCCAAGGTGAGACTTTGAGCAGCACTCGATCCCCAACCTGGAACTCGAGTGGTTTTCTTCGCTTATCGGCATAGCTTTTCTGACGGTCACGAGCTGCCGCCTTTCGCTGTCGTATCTGAGCAATTTTCTCAGTTGTATCTACTACAAGTTCTGGACCAGTGATTTGACTGTCACCAACTTCTGCCCAACAAAGAGGTGATCGACACTTTCGTCCATACAATGCCTCAAACGGAGCGGCCTGGATGCTGGTGTGGTAACTGTTGTTGTATGAAAACTCCACTAACGGGAGATGCTTTTCCCAGCCGTTACCAAAATCGATTACACATGCCCTAAGCATGTCTTCAAGGGTTTGGATGGTGCGTTCAGATTGCCCATCCGTCTGTGGGTGATAAGCGGTGCTCATATCTAAACGTGAGCCAAAAGACTTATGCATAGCTTGCCACAGTTCAGAGGTAAAACGAGCGTCACGATCAGAAATGACGGAGGTTGGCACTCCATGCCTTGATACCACTTCTTTTAGGTAGATGTCTGCTAGAGTAGAAAACTTATCCGTTTCTTTGATAGGCAGAAAATGTGCAGACTTGGTCAGTCGATCCACGATCACCTAAATGGTATCATTTCCGCGTTGAGATCTGGGCAGGCCAGTAACGAAGTCCATGGATATTTGCTCCCATTTCCATTTAGGTATCTCTGGTTGTTGGAGTGGGCCTGATGGTTTCTGGTATTCGACCTTAACTCTCGCACAAGTCAAACATTTACCGACGTAGGTTGCTATGTTGGCTTTCATACCAGGCCACCAGTATGTAGTCTTGAGATCATGGTGCATCTTGTTCGAACCAGGATGTACTGAGTAACGAGACTTATGTGCTTAATCCATCACAAGCTCGCACAAGTCTCCATACAGTGGAACCCAGATGCGTCCGTTAACATAGTAGGCGCCGTTTTCTTTTTGTTCTAGCTGATGCCTCGATCCTCTTAGGGACTCAGCTCTGATGTTCTCTGCCTTCAATGCTTCAACCTGAGCATCGCGAATCTGAGCTGGAAGGTTAGATTGGATGGTAAGCTGTAACGCGCGTACCCGCCTAGGTATAGTATCCTTTCGACTGAGGGCGTCGGCCACAACATTGGCTTTGCCCGGATGATACTTGATTGCGCATTCATAATCGTTCAAGAGCTCGACCCATCGGCGTTGTCGCATATTCAATTCCTTTTGCTTGAAGATAAGCTCGAGACTCCTGTGATCGGTATAAATGGTGCACTTGGTACCGTACAGGTAATGTCTCCATATCTTGGGTAGTGTAGTTCCTTTCGTAAACTTTAAGTTGACGTGATGCGTAGGCAATGACCAGATCGTGGGTAGTGTAGTTCCTTTCGTGAACTTTAAGTTGACGTGATGCGTAGGCAATGACCTTGTCACGTGATGCGTAGGCAATGACCAGATCGTGGGTAGTGTAGTTCCTTTCGTGAACTTTAAGTTGACGTGATGCGTAGGCAATGACCTTGTCACGTTGCATCAACACGCAACCAAGTCCTTGGATGGAAGCATCGCAGTAAACCACAAAATCGTCTGTGCCTTCAGGCAATGAGAGGATAGGCGCGCTACAAAGTCTATCCTTCAAGTGCTGAAATGCGGACTCCTGTGCATCACCCCAACGATAGGTGACACCCTTCTGAGTCAGTGAAGTGAGAGGTTGCGCAATCTTGGAGAAATCTTTGATAAACCTTCTGTAATATCCTGCCAAAGCCAAGAATTGGCGGATCTCTGTTGGTGTGCGGGGTGCAGGCCAGTTCCTGTTCGATTCAACCTTAGATGGATCCACATGAATTCCATCCTTGTTTACCACATGGCCTAGAAAGTGGACTTCGCGAAGCCAGAAGTCACATTTCGAAAACTGGGCATACAACTGCTCTTTTCGAAGAAGTTCCAGCATAAGCCGTAGATGCTGCTCGTGTTCCTCCTGACTCTCAGAATAGATCAGGATATCGTCGATGAACACAATAACGAACTTATCCAGGTAAGGCTTGCACACTCGGTTCATGAGATCCATGAAGACCGCTGGTGCATTCGTCAGCCCGAATGGCATAACCAGAAACTCGTAATGGCCGTAACGAGTTCTGAATGCTGTTTTGGAGACGTCCTCATCTCGGACTCTCAGCTGATGGTATCCCGATCTCAAATCAATCTTAGAGTACTAGCTCGACCCTTGCAACTGGTCGAATAAGTCGTCAATACGTGGAAGAGGATAACGATTCTTCACAGTCACCTTGTTAAGCTCGCGATAGTCAATACACATTCTGAAAGTACCATCTTTCTTCTTTACGAACAAGACTGGAGCTCCCCATGGCAAAGAGCTAGGACGTATGAAACCCTTTTCCAAGAGTTCTTGTAGTTGCGTGGACAGTTCTTCAAGTTCCGATGGAGCTAGACGATAAGGGGCTCGAGCTATGGGCGCTGCTCCAGGAGCTAGCTTGATTTGAAACTCAACTTGGCGATGAGGAGGAAGACCAGGTAATTCCTCAGGAAATACCTCGGGAAAATCGCGCACAATAGGGATGTCTTCAATTTTCTTCTCTTCCGTTGATGTGTCAGTAACGAGTGCTAAAATGGCAGTGTGGCCCTTTCGCAAACACTTCTGGGCCTTAAGGAAAGAGATGATGCCTTCGACAGCACCACTCTTGTCGCCACGAATCATGAGAGGTTCTTCACCAGAACGAGGAATGCGGACGATTTTCTCCTTACAAACAATCTCCGCTTGATGATGAGATAGCCAACCCATCCCAATAACGATGTCGAAACTACCCAGTATGATAGGAATAAGATCGATAGAGAAAGTCTGACCAGCTAGGACGAGGTCACAGCCCTTAACTATGTGTGTGGCTTCAAGATTTTTACCATTAGCTAGTTCTATAACATGTTTGATGTTTTAAGGGTAATGGGGTACGCTTAAGCACCTGACTAACTCTTAGGGACACATATCTGTACCCGAATTAACTAAAATAGAACTTACCCGCCACAACGTTGAGGTTGTTTCCTTCTTCCTCTTGTCCATTCAGAAGCTCATGCTTACCAGTCCTGCGGTTATCCTTATTGTCTCCGTTATTGTTCCCGTTGCCCTGGTTGCCGCTGTTGTCATGATTCTGTCTCATCTGCGGAGAGTTCCTCTTGAAGTGACTCTCAGCACCGCACTGGTAACATCTCTCATTACCCTGCTGGTGTTGCCGTTGGTTCCGGTTTGCAGGATATGGGCTCCTACAGTCTCTAGCCATATGTCCCAACTTCTTGCACCGATGACAACACGATTCCGCACATGACCCGCTGTGGTGCCGTTGACACTTGCGGCATCTCGGTTTATTCCCTAGGTATCCCCCCTGATTTTGGTAGTTCAGCCCGAGTTTCCTGTGCGGTTCCCGTCGTATAGAGCTAGGACCCTCACCTTGGTACTCACCCCAAATATACTTGTTACTCATTAGAGCATTTGCATTGGAAGAGCTACGCTTGGGCAACTTGCCCTCTTCCACCGCCTGATCGGTAGTTGGTGCGCCAAAGGAACGACTTGCTGGATTGTGGGAAGGTTGGCCGCACTCACAGACCCTTGGATTTCCGGGACTAAGCCTCTGAGGTATAGCTTGATTCGCCTAGATATGGGTTGTGACATGTTAGGACATAAGGCAGCCAAGTCGTTGGACGTCTTTGTGTACGCCTCAATCTCTGATCCTTCCATCTTCAAACCATAATACTCTATTTCAAGTTTCAGAATGTCGTCCAGGTGGCAGAATTCTTCCTTAATCAAATCCTTGAAGTCGCTCCAGAGGGTGGCATTCGCGTCTGCCAAACCGAGCATCTGAACTTGTGCGTTCCACCAAGAATACGCTTTCCCTTGCAACATGACAGTAGCGTACTCTACTCGTTTGCCAGCAGGACTTTCATGTCACGGCCCCCGACCCGGTTTGACCCGTTTCAGGAGCCGTGGGACAGAAATCCCGCGGTATTTTAATTTAGGTGACAGCGGAAGTCTTTTAAAACAGGATCTTTAGTATTAAAACTGCTCATTTAGGGGTAAAATCCAGTAATTTACAATAATGTGATTTCCATGGAAATCTTTATTTTTAAAACATGTTCCTTTATTTATTTACACTGAGCCACTTTTCTAAGCTGGTAGTGCTTCCTGGCACTTTTCTTTGCTCACAACAGATTACCTGAAACATGTTTGAAAAAGGTTTTGTCAGCGGGGAAATACTGAGTGAGTTCATTCAGTTTTTAGGAAATGACTCATAGTTATTAATTACAGCATAAGAGCGATTACAATGGTTCATATCTTATTTTTATCTGGCGTTCTGTCACAATGGTGACAAGTCACAATGGTGACGATGGTCATATCACTATTAGGTTAATGAACTCTAATAGTGACGTTTCTCCCTAGTAGGTCAATGAACCTAACTGGGAGAAATAGTAATGTGCACAATACCCCACTAACCAATAAATCAAGATATCCACGACTTAGTCTCTGTAATTATAACACTTTGAAAATAATTTGGAGTATTGTAAAACAGTTGATAAAAAGAAGAATGACTCACTTTGCAGATTTAACGAGCAGTGTATAAGCCTACTGATTAGCCTTGATTATTTCTAATTTAACAATAATGCACACAAAACAGGATTAGTGATCAATACAGCAGTTACGATAATTTCCCGAGATCAAATACTCGCAATGAATGACCAAGTGCAATACTTCAACTCATTTATCAAAATGACAAACGACAAAGTATAGTACTTCAACTCGTATATCGAATCGTCGACAACGACAAAGTACAATGCTTCGGCTCATTTATCGGATTACCGACAAACGATAAAGCATAGCCCAATGTGGGCGGCACTTAGGCATTCCTTGGATATATTGATCCCGGAAACTAAATCGTAACAACGATCGAGTAATTACCCTGTTCTGCGGCAGCAATTCGATAATTGTGTGTGTGTGTTGGACTGTTTTGCTTATAACTCGACCTACGTAACTCCGATTTTCGTCGTTCAAGTGCCAAATTTCAAGTCCCAACCCCTGCTATTTATACTGAAAATTTGTCACCGTAGCGTAGCGCGAGGGGGTACCCCTATAGGCGTCGCGCTACGCGAGTGACCACCCTACTTTCATAGGGTAGCCCTTCGTGCATGTAGGCTTGCTGTGTCGACGGTTTTTAAATTTTCGAATTTTATAATTAGTTATGAGGATAATCGTTGGCTAGGGTTTATCCCCCCCTGAGTTTTAGGGGCCCTGATCCTGATTCTGATTGTTCTGGAAATTTTAGGGTTTGCGTAGAATCACTTGGGTGTCTCAATTAGGGTTTTCTTAATAGCTAATTATTATCCTAATTAGGGATTTTAGTGACAGTTGTTACATCCTCCCCACCTTAAGAAAAAATCTCGTCCTCGAGATTCACTGAAATAGATGAGGGTATTTTCACTCCATCTCTGATTCCAGTTCCCAAGTATACTCTTGTTCTCTTCTGGATTCCCATTGGACTTTCACTAGCACTAGTCGTTTATATTTTGAAAAACTTAATCTTCCGGTCTTCTATTTGTAGGGTTTTCTTTATGAATTTTAGCTTTTCATTTACCTCTATATCTTGAAGAGGTACTTACCAGGGATTTGCCTGATAGACGTTTCTTGAGATTGGATACATGAAACACATCATGTACTTCAGCTAATTCTTCTGGTCGTTGTAAATGATAAGCTACTGGTCCTATGTGTTGGATTACTGGTAATGGTCCTATGTATAAGAGACTTAGCTTCTTCTCTTACCGAATTTATAAATTCCTTTCCAAGGAAATACTTTCAATAGCATTTTGTCTCCAACTCGAACTTCAACGGCTTTCGTTTATTATTTGTATAATTCTTCTACCCGTCTTCAGCCTTTCCTTCGTGATACTAAATATCACAGTCGTAATCACCGAGGATTTCCCTTTTTCCTCATGTTTAATTCTTGTTGCTCAAATATGTATCTTAAATTCTTATGACCCATCTGGATAGTAAGCTTGCTTAGATAATGTTTCCTAATCTTAAGGATAACTTGTAGTTTCTAATTTTTTAGGCTTACAAGTGGTAAGGCTTTCTTCGTGCTTTTGTAATTGCCTTGATGCATACACAATTACCTTTTTGTGTCGCATTACCATATATCCAAATTTTAACTTTGAAGCATTACTGTATACTTTAAAAGCTTCTGTTCCTTCTGGTAAGGCTATCTAGAGGCTTCTTTTTGTTTAGGTTCTTATTTAGAATTAACTGTATTAACTTAGTTAAGGATGTATCTATCTAAAAGAATCCTTAATAAACTGCCTATAGTATCCGGCTAAATTTACAAAATACTTACTTTCCATTTAAAGATTGCGAACTCTTCCATTGCTATCTTAGCAGGATCATGTGATCTTACGTGGTTTATTTCCTATAATCATAAATACTTCTCCGGCGGTTACCTGGATTTTTTATAAAGTTCTTATCACAGAGAATTCGAGTAGGGTTGGCTACTAACCAATCTATTTCTAACACAACATTAAACTTGGCTAATTTCATAGGAATTAGGTTAGCGAAGAATTATATGACCTGAGAGTTCTATATTTTCCTTTTTGCCTGTTTTGAGTGTAAAGATTTGTCTAAGTTAAGAGTTTGACAGAATGAAGTATTTATAAGACTTTGGTGTGCATCAGATTCAGTTAATACTTTTTGTGTAAACGTTGTAACCTAGGACGTACCGGCTATTACATCTGGAATGAGCTCTGTCTCCTGAGCAGTCAATTGAAAGGCTCTTGCATTCCTTTTTGCTTCTTCTGCAGGTTTGGCTTTAGTGTCAGATGGTTTGTTTAGTTTTGGACAATTTGGCCTAAGATGTCCAGTTTCTCCACAGTTGTAACAAACTGAAAATTTCTTCCTCCTGCAGTCTTCTTCCTGATGCCCCGGAATTTTGCAAAAATTGCAGTATCCTTTGCATCTTCCAAAATGCTTTCTTTTGCAAAAATTGCAAAATGAACTAGTAGAAGATTGCCCATTCCCTCCTTTCTTAAAATCGTTATGGTTATCCGAACGGATTACCTGGGTAATCTTTTGGGCTACTTCCTTCCTTCTATTTTCTTCTCTTGTCCGTACTAGTTCGTCAGTCAGAGTATTAGCTAAATCTACCGCATCATCAATCGTGCGAGGTTTCGCAGCCTTGACGATGTTACGGATTTCAGAAATCAATCCCCAAATATATCGAGAAATAAGTACTGGCTCTGGCGAAGCCAGGGTTGGTACTACTCGAGCATATTCGAAGAATGTCGTAGTATACTTTCGACAATCTACATCAACCATTCGGTGGGTTAAAAACTTGTTTGTCATTTGTTCTTTTTCATATTCGGGACAGAATTTTCTTTCTACCAAGCTCTTAAATTCTTCCCAGTTCATAGCATACGCCATTCTTCTTCCTTTTGATTGTAACACCGTATTCCACCATTCTAGCGCTCCTTCTTTGAAAAGATTTGACGCGTACATGACCTGATCATCCTGAGCACATTTACTTATGGCAATTACTGCCTCAGTTTTCTCTAACCAACGTAGTGCCGCAGTTGCTCCTTCGTTGCCTGCAAACTCAGATGGTTTACAAGCAAGAAATTCCTTGTAAGTGCAACCAGGTGTTGCAACTTTCATTTTCTTAGGGAGCGGCGCTGGTTGTGGTTCATTGTCATGATTAACATGATCATTGCCTCCGTTTACGCTATTACTGAAGTTATCTTCAGAAATACGTTTGCTAGGAACGGGTTGTTGTGGTTCTATTGGATTTTTAACAGCAGCAACGATGGCTGGAATAGCGTTGGCTATCCCTTGAGCTATCATTGTTGGAATAGTGTTGGCTATCCCTTGAGCAACGATATTTTCTATATCCTGCCTAGTCATATATTGATTTCCCGGTTGTTGCTCAGAATCATTAACCTCATTAACTGGTTCATTATTAGCGTTTTCCATTTGACAACTAAATTATAGATAAATAATTAGTATACAAGAAATAATCCAATATCACACTTAATTGCACATAATCACGTATACGAACAAAATTTGTAAATTTTCTAAGATTTCATGCTTCTATATACAATCGTTTTATTATTTATCTTACACATACTGATTTTACTATTATTATTACATAATAACAGTTTCATAAATCCCCTATTCTTTTTGTCAACGATATTCTAGTAACTGTGTTCCCTCTTATCGTAGTTCCAGGAGATCTGTCCCCCAATCTCTTGGATCCTATTCCCAGTATCCATTAGTTCTTCATCAAAGCGAAGTTCAGCCTTATTCTTGTTACTCATTGGTGGATTTGGTAAAGGTTCTAGATGGAACTTGAGGAAAAAGCTTATAGGGATAGTTTTGTAACTGTATTTCATTAATTAACCATTCGTCTATTTGCGAGTGGATTGAAGGGTTTGGAATAGATGGTTCTAAGTTCATTGGTAGTTGTGTTTCGAGAGAGCGATTAAAAATAGTTTCATTAACAGGCTTAATAGTATTATGGCTTGCCATTATAGAATCTAACTCTTCCTGAGATGGTAACTTTTCAATTTGCCTAGAACTTTCCCCAATTTCTATTTCCTTGGGCTTGGGTTTCTTGGGAGGTAAAGCATCGAATTCTATAGGTTCTTCTATATCTGGTATATACCTATTGAAATCTCTGGAAACTTCTATTCTTACTGGATAGAGATTTAAATTTTGAAGGGCCTCTGACAAGTTACTCATGCTGTTTAGCAAAATAGACATAGTCAGAATAAAATTTATAGAAAACTTTTCAAATATTAATTCCTACTGGGTACTATTGGAATTTACATCACACGAGGTTTTGTTTGTAAATTTTATGATTTTCTTGATAAGACTTCTAGACTGTAGATAATAAAGGTACTAATACTTGAGTTAAATTATTTAAGAATTTGCATTACTTACTACATTGACTAGCATATAAAGATCTGCTCATACTGTACACAATTAGTCAGATAAATAAACAAATAATCACAAAATAGCAATTAATGGAAATTAAGTATTTTCTAAATACTTAATTGGCTTAAATCAGTGGCTTGAGAAGTGGCTCTGATACCACCTTATTTCTGTCACGGCCCCCGACCCGGTTTGACCCGTTTCAGGAGCCGTGGGACAGAAATCCCGCGGTATTTTAATTTAGGTGACAGCGGAAGTCTTTTAAAACAGGATCTTTAGTATTAAAACTGCTCATTTAGGGGTAAAATCCAGTAATTTACAATAATGTGATTTCCATGGAAATCTTTATTTTTAAAACATGTTCCTTTATTTATTTACACTGAGCCACTTTTCTAAGCTGGTAGTGCTTCCTGGCACTTTTCTTTGCTCACAACAGATTACCTGAAACATGTTTGAAAAAGGTTTTGTCAGCGGGGAAATACTGAGTGAGTTCATTCAGTTTTTAGGAAATGACTCATAGTTATTAATTACAGCATAAGAGCGATTACAATGGTTCATATCTTATTTTTATCTGGCGTTCTGTCACAATGGTGACAAGTCACAATGGTGACGATGGTCATATCACTATTAGGTTAATGAACTCTAATAGTGACGTTTCTCCCTAGTAGGTCAATGAACCTAACTGGGAGAAATAGTAATGTGCACAATACCCCACTAACCAATAAATCAAGATATCCACGACTTAGTCTCTGTAATTATAACACTTTGAAAATAATTTGGAGTATTGTAAAACAGTTGATAAAAAGAAGAATGACTCACTTTGCAGATTTAACGAGCAGTGTATAAGCCTACTGATTAGCCTTGATTATTTCTAATTTAACAATAATGCACACAAAACAGGATTAGTGATCAATACAGCAGTTACGATAATTTCCCGAGATCAAATACTCGCAATGAATGACCAAGTGCAATACTTCAACTCATTTATCAAAATGACAAACGACAAAGTATAGTACTTCAACTCGTATATCGAATCGTCGACAACGACAAAGTACAATGCTTCGGCTCATTTATCGGATTACCGACAAACGATAAAGCATAGCCCAATGTGGGCGGCACTTAGGCATTCCTTGGATATATTGATCCCGGAAACTAAATCGTAACAACGATCGAGTAATTACCCTGTTCTGCGGCAGCAATTCGATAATTGTGTGTGTGTGTTGGACTGTTTTGCTTATAACTCGACCTACGTAACTCCGATTTTCGTCGTTCAAGTGCCAAATTTCAAGTCCCAACCCCTGCTATTTATACTGAAAATTTGTCACCGTAGCGTAGCGCGAGGGGGTACCCCTATAGGCGTCGCGCTACGCGAGTGACCACCCTACTTTCATAGGGTAGCCCTTCGTGCATGTAGGCTTGCTGTGTCGACGGTTTTTAAATTTTCGAATTTTATAATTAGTTATGAGGATAATCGTTGGCTAGGGTTTATCCCCCCCTGAGTTTTAGGGGCCCTGATCCTGATTCTGATTGTTCTGGAAATTTTAGGGTTTGCGTAGAATCACTTGGGTGTCTCAATTAGGGTTTTCTTAATAGCTAATTATTATCCTAATTAGGGATTTTAGTGACAGTTGTTACATTTCACTTTCTTCGAACGTATATTCGATTCTTCGGATCCAGTGTAGAATGTCGATTATCCCTCCAGTGCCACCGAAAGTGGGAGGTTTACACTCCAAGAACGCCCTGAAGGTGCCCATGCGGGATTGGGTGTGCATGGGTTGACTCCCTGATTGGGTTGCTAAGGCTTCAGCAATCTGTTTGTTAATCAAGGTCGTCAGTTGACCCTGGGTCATGTTGAGACGCCCACTCATGATCTTCACATCGAGGGGAACACAGGTAAGAAAGGTATCGCAACGTGCGTAAGTGTGGGGTGACAGAAGAGAATAAGCACACAAGGTTCAAATAGCAATTATCACGTTAACTAATGCACAGTGTAAACTATCTAACTGACAATATAACATAAATCATACCACCTATGGTGTCGAGTCTTGCACGTGGAGCGAAGCGTCGTTGTGGATCGTTGAGCACTGTACCGGTTATAGTCTGGTTTTATCAAAAACTTTTCCCTTTTTAAAACCAAGTTCACTATAACCAATGGCTCTGATACCAATCTGTCACACCCCCAAAATCCACCATGCGGAGTACCACCACTTGGAGGCGTGACGTGACCAGGATCGAGCCACCAATCATACTGAACAGCGTATTTAAGTAAATCAAGCCATCCACAATACAATTGGTGACCAAAAGCTAGTTAACCAAGTTTTAATTTAGACAGCGGAAGCATAAAACACAAAACATAAGTTCGCAGTTCATAAGTTTAAAGTCCGACAGATAGGTTTAATAAGTTCATAAGGGATTATATATTAAACACGGGACATAACCGTCCGTACACCACAACGACTCCTTCCTCGTGCAAGCTCCAAGCAGTTAGCGACCTGTAAGGCACGTAACAACGAGTCAACAACAAAGTTGAGTGAGTTCATGTTTGGTTGTTTAGTTTTTAGTTGTTTTCCAAAAAAAAACGTGGTTTATCTTTCGTTGGCGTAATTGCCGTGAGGATTACCCCGTAGTTGAAAGAAAGCTTAACCAGTTCATTCTTTATTACCCATACCCTGTTCATGATTAGTGGGGGCTTCCCCATGTGAACCACTAGACCGTATGATATCGACTACTACGCAAGTAAGTTGTGCCCTACATCATTGTCTATCATCATTGATGGTTTGCCATAGTCCATTAGTACACGCCCGTCCGACTGGCACGGTGTGAGGTTTGTTAAACCTAATAGCGCTATTAACTAATGACCCGCTCGCCATTGGCCTCGACGATTAAGTCGATATAAAATGAGGGACTTATCATAGAGTTTTGTCTAGTAAGTTTAAGGTTGTTGTCCTACACAAGGAGGACGAACGTACGTAGTTCGCCCAAAGAGAATACGCAGGATTAATACTGGCATCCTACCCGAGGAGGATGGCCGTACATATCCTACCTAAGTAAGATATGTAGATTCCGTTTTAATTCTTTAACCCATTCCCAAACCACCGGGAATCCCATGCCTTAGAAAGTGTGTGAACTCACCTCGGTTTGCTCGGTTAGATTCTCAAATATAGCTAACAGTCAAGGTCGGTCAATCACGTCCTAATATAATTTACCAGTTAGTCATTTAGTGGCTTTCAAATAGAACACAAAGTTCCTACACGTATCTATCACACAACATGCATCGTTTTAACGGTTTATGCCCATCTAAGTTTCCCATCCATTCCCCACTCAAAATCAAACATACGATAATGCACATAACATATATAATATGTTAGATCATTCACGGATAGCATACTCGACATTTAGACACGCAAGTCACAACTTATATCAATTCAGCATTAATATTCAAAACCGGCTGTTTTCTGGCATTTAAATAAAATAGTTAAATTATTTCAAAAATTCCCAAATTTTTACAAAAAGTCTTAAACGTTCCATATTTTATTGTGTAAAAATATCGGGGTCCTGTTCGCTACCAATATTTCATAAAAAATCATATTCTGGACTGAACTCAGATTTCTGAATTTCTGACCACAGTCCACGGAACAATTTATTAAAAATTCATCGAGTGTCCGATTTACGAAATTCCAGTGGGGTAATTACACATGCATTGGTTGTCATCTACTGTACAAATTTCATGGTCCGATTCATCACAAAACTCAGGTTATGACCGAAAGTATAACACCCATTTATTGCTGTCAAAATTCAGCTTAAGTTGCTGTTACAAATTAACACTTTAAAAATAGTAAACGGAATCCAAAAATTATGATTCCGGTGCCATTAGAACCGAATTTCATAATAACATATTTTAGATTCAAAATATCGGTTTTTCGTTGAATTTATGCCCTGTTTGCAGCCTGTTAAAGGCGGCTGAAAATACACATCAGCAAGCTGTTATCAGTCTAAAGGCTACTAAAACGCACACATATGATTACCATTCATTCTAATAATGATTTACAACAGGTCATAAGTTATTTACAGCAAACTAATACTCATATATTTCAGATTTATCTTGTATTACCATGTTTCATCATTATTTACTCTTTAACCAACAAGTTCATCACTCTAGCAAGACTTTTTAGTTTTGATTTTTAGTGTTCACGATTCATCCGACAAAACGCTTATTAACCACTCTAGACAAGATCAAGAAGAGGTTTAGAGTCACTTACTACTAGCTCGAGGCTAGGGAAGATCAAACGCGTAAAAGTGGTGGATAAAAGCAATCTAGAGAGGTCTTTCGAGTTCCAAGCACACCGGGCTTCCTACTTCACCTCCTAGCACCTTGCTATCACCTTGGATTGGATTGAAATTGCAAGAAGATGGGTGGTGTGTGGGTGGTGTATGGTGGCCGGTTGTGGGTGGCCGAGAGAGGGAGAGAGAGTGAAGTGAGGGAGTGTGAAATGATGGAGTATGGTTGTGGTGATCTTGGCCATGCTTTTATAATCACTTCATATATTTTGGTGAGTACTACAAACAAAGATCTATTAAAATAATACCATAAAATCTTTAGGCAAGATTTGAGAGTGTGGTAGGTATGGTCCTTGTGACCGAATCGGTTAGGGGGGGGGGGTTGGTTGTAACTTTTCCAACTAAATAGGTGATGGATAGTTAGATTTCAAGTATTATGTTTATATATGTTAGCTATGTTATTTCTAGTGGGTGTCAGGGTGTTCGGGGATTACGACAAGCCAAGAAATAATTAAACAATGTTTCTAGCAATATTTTGGTGTCCTGGGTAATGTCCGGTTGTTCGGTTAGATACCGGTTCGTTAGAGTGTTTAATTATTCCGTAAGGCGTCTTATACATATATTTTTGTAACACAATTAATTCCTAACACATAGGAAAATATTCAGGACCATTTAGTCAAGTTTTCTGCACAAGCCAAGTACGTTAACAAACACATGTAAGTATATCACAGTAATCAGAGAGCAGTTAAGAAATTCCACACAGTCGTCAAGCACTTTAATTATCAATAATAAATTGTACGGAATACATAGGATTTTGAGGGTTGTCACACTTTCAATAATCCGACCCTTTAGGATTGTATCCTTGCTGACTCAAACTACTGGGTTGAGGGTAACGTCACCTTCAAAAGAGGGGCCTACTACAATAACTAAGATAATGTCATAAACAAGTGCAAAAGTGCGAAAATAATCATAGGTTACACTACACACGAGTCGGATCCAAGTGATTCATCTTGTCTATCTATTTTTATTTTTATTTTATTTTTCAACATTTTAGTTAGTTTTATTTTTCTAGTTTAAAAATCTTTTTCTAACATTTTGATTTGATTAGACGTTGAGGATAAACCGGTACTAAAAGCTCTTGTCTCCTTGGACGACCTCGGTATCTTACCAACACTATACTACGTCCACGATGGGTGCACTTGCCCATATGTGTGTTTAGTGTTAGTGAATATCGTGTTTATAAATTTAAAACTTGGCTAAAAAGTGTAAAAAAGGGCTTAAAATATATACCTAAAACATATAACACCTAACGCACATCAAGTTTTTTGGCGCCGTTGCCGGGGACACAAGGATTTTAAGAAAGTTAGGAATCAGCGGCCTAATCTTTTTTTTTTCTATATTTTTTTAGGATTTTCTTAATTTTTCAGTTTCTGCAGAGCTCAGCATGGGTCGTGCCTGGTCGGACACGGGCCGTGCCCAGCAGTGTCACTGGCAGTTTTTATTTTCCGAGTTACAGAGAGCTGAGCACGGGGCCGTGTCGGTGCAACACGGGGTCGTGTTCAACTTTCCAGTAACAGGGATCCGGAAAACAATCGATATATCTCCGACCATGGGACGTGTTCACTGAGCACGGGGCCGTGGTGAACTTCCTGACCAACATTCTTTTCAGTTTTTATTGTAGGACTTGGAATCAGACACCACATCTGAACTTTCTACGTAGTGTATGAGCTCCAGTTCTAGTAGAGGCATAAAAGAACCTCTAGAAGAACCCGAACGCTTTCTTAAAAAAAGACTTAAAGCTAAAAACCAAGAGAAGGTTTCGGGGGACCCACTTCCAATGGCGGACCAACGTACCCTCATGGATTACTTACGACCCACCGTAGGTAATCTCGGCGCCGCTATCAATGCACCGAATGTTGAAGCTAACAACTTCGAACTTCGGCCACATTTGACACAAATGCTTCAAAACTCCGCAACCTTCCATGGGCTTGCGGACGAGGATCCCCATCTACATATTACTGATTTCTTAGAAATATGTGATACCTTTCGAATCAATGGAGCATCAAATGACGCCATCCGCCTTCGAATGTTTCCATTTTCAATAAAAGACCGAGCAAAAGCTTGCCTCAACGCCCTCCCAGTTGGTTCGGTAAATATCTGGGATGAACTAGCCCAAAAGTTTCTATATAAGTATTTCCTCCCGCTAAAATGGCTAAATTAATGACTGAAATTAATACATATTCACAAGAGGATAGGGAATCCTTATATGAAACTTGGGAAAGGTTCAACGAGTTATTGCGAAAGTGTCCTCATCCCGGTCTTGCGGTATGGCAACAAGTATCCACTTTCTACAATGGATTGTTGCTACACAAAAGACAAACACTTGACTCTAGCTCCGGGGGACTTTTAGGTAATCGCCGCCCACATGAAATATACAATCAAATTGAGGAAATTGCTCAAACCAATTTTCAGTGGCACACTCCCCGAGGCAATAAATTTATTGCCCCGGGCGATCATAAGGTTGATGAAAGCACTTCTTTACAAGCCCAAATCGAGGCCCTCTCTTAAAAAATCAAAAAGTTAGAAATGGCAAAAATGGTCTCGGTTATGGCTTGGAGGGTGTGGTGGGCCACATGAATATTGGAGTTGTATGAAAGAAACAGATGATCAACTAGAGTCAGTAAACTACATTGATAGTAGACCTAGGCCGTCGGGTCCTCCAACGGGTACCTACAACCAAGGATGGCGTAACCACCCTAACCTTGGTTGGAGAGAACCCGGCAATAGTAGCAACCAACAAAACCTAAACCAACGAACAAACTTTCAACAACCAAGAAATGAGTCACAAAATTTCCCTCAACAACAAGGTGGACGAGAAAGGCTTGAAGATACTGTATCTCGCCTCATCTCCGACACTGAAAAGAAAAACTCGGATCGATTTCAACAATTGGAATCGAATTTTAGAAATCAACAAGCTAGTATACAAAACATTGAAAAACAAATAAATCAATTAGCTCAAAATTTCTCTGAGAGACCACAAGGCGCGTTACCAAGTAATACCGAAACAAACCCAAAAGCACAAGTCCATCTCATAACATTAAGAAACCGTACCGTGGGTTCCGAAGAAGCTCCACCACCGCCAACTGAGGGAAGCACAACACCGCCCCAACAAGAAAAGGCTTCTCCTCTAATTCAAGATCCTACCAAGGCTCCTCCGGTTCCATACCCCTGTAGGTTAATTTGTCAAAAGACCAATGAGCAATTCGCAAAATTCGAAAATCTACTAAAACAATTGCATGTTAATATTCCTTTTATCGAAGTCCTAACTCAAATGCCTAAATACTCAAAATTCATGAGGGACTTCCTCACTCATAAAAAGAAAATTGAATCATTGCAATTAGTTAACTTAGGCGAAGAATGCTCCGCCCTCGTACTCAACAAACTCCCACAAAAGAAGATTGATCCGGGAAGCTTCACAATTCCTTGCTCGATCGGGGAATCCCCGTTCGTAATGCACTAGCCGACCTTGGGGCGAGCATTAACCTCATGCCTACATCAATGTTCAAACGACTCGGCCTAGGCAAAACAAGCCCTACCAAGACGAGTATACAACTTGCCGACAGATCAGTCAAATACCCGCAAGGTGTCGCTGAATATCTATTGGTCAAAGTCGACAATTTCGTCTACCCGGGCGACTTTGTCATACTAGATATGGAAGAGGACACCGAAGTCCCCCTCATACTAGGGAGGCCATTTCTAGCCACCGCGCAAGCAGTGGTAGACATGAATGACGGAACACTTACTTTGAAGTTTGGGGATAAGGAAGTGAAGTTTGAGGTTGGAAAGAGAGTAGAGGACGATGACACGGTCAATTACATGAAGGTCATTGATTCGAGTTTGGATGATGCTCTCCGACGGTGCAACGTGGCATGCAAAACATCCCGCTCGGAAAATATATGACCTCACTTTGAGTCTAGCCAAGGACCCTTATAAACGTGGCGCACCACGGAGGCATTCCGCGGAACTATCCTTAGTTTAGCTTATATTAATTTTTAGTTTAATTTTAATTTGCAGGAATAAAACACACTCGGGATGGTAAAGGATAACAAGGGAAACGAGAAACATCACCCCATGCACGAAAACAGGGCCATTCGACAAAAATTTCTTCATTACAGCAAGTTCAGCACGGGCCGTGTCCGCCCAACACGGCCCCGTGCTACACAATCTGCAGAAAACGCCGAGTTCAGGTAACTGGACACGGGCCGTGTTCACCAAACACGCCCCCGTGTCTAGGCTTCTGTTTCTCTTTACTAAACTTTGTCACTGGCACCTGAACACGGGGTCGTGCCCGGTCACCACGGGGCCGTGTCCAGAGTGCCAGTAACATAAAATTTTGCTTTTAACACCCTTTTACACATTCAATCAACCTAAAAACTCACTTTTGGGACACAAAGAGGACAATGTGTAATTTAAGTGTGGGGGGGATGCTAAAACTTTGAATCTTGCAAGTCCTAATTAACAAGCCTTACACAAAACTCTATTGGAACCGCTAATCACCCCAAATTTTTTTCAAAAAAAAAATCATTTTTTTTACTTGTCTAAGTTTAAGTTGGGAATTTCTAACAACCGATAGCGTCGTGATAAAAAGAACCAATATAAGAAAATTATGAAACGGTATGACAAGCTTAGTTAAAATTTGATTATATATACTTGATCACATAAAAACCCATTCTTCCCACAAAAGTGAGTTTTGAGCCTTTATTGAGCATACAAATACATATCTTTACACTAAATGCTCATTTTTCGTTTTGTGTGAATAGTCGCTTGGTTCGTACGACTGTAGAACTTGCCACGACAATGCATTCCCGGTCCATACCAACTTAAACCCGAGTAAGTAAATGATGGAGGCATTAGGACTAACCCTTTTTCTTTCTACACCATTATTTTTCATTTTTTTTACCACCTACCCAAAATCCCCCCTAGTTAACCCCTTTGAGCCTAAACCTTTTCATTTCTTAACCCAAAACAATCACCCTTTTTACCCACCTACACCTTTTTATTTTAACCATTTCTTTTAGTAACAAAGCTCGGTTTTCTTATGACTTCTCTAATATATATATATATATATATATATATATTGATGATGAAACCAAATAAACAAACAAGTTTATCAAAAACTACTTTGTTTGAAAAAAATGGTTCATCAAAATAAAATTGTGAAAAATAAAAAGTCTTTCAAAAACCGACGTTTTTTACGGTTTTCGCCCTTTCACTAACCACTAACCCAACCACCCACCTTTAGCCCAAGCCTAACCCTTCACCCCAAAAGTCCTCTTGATATTTACAAAGGTAAGTTCCATGCCGCTCTCGACTGATTCACTAAAAATACACCTTCGGCCGAGTGTTGAGTGATCCCCCGTGAGGTTTGTGAACTTGTATATAAATGAAATTTTAAAAAGGTATGTTGTGCCCTAATAAGTAATTTATCTTATGAAACGTTTTTAATAAATCATGACGAATAGGATTGTAAATAAATAAAAATAAAACTTAAATAAAGAATCTTGGAAATCCCGACACTCTATGACAAACCCAAAAACCTTCTCTTCTACACATTCCATTTGGGAGTGAAAAAAGCCACATTATAAAGAGTTTTTCTTGAGGACAAGCAAAGATTCAAGTGTGGGGGTATTTGATGTGCACAAAATGCAACATATAAATTACATCAATTGTGGCATGAAACTAACCCCTTTTTAGTACCAATGTTGGAAAAAGTGTGCTTTTGTCTTCCTTTTGTATTTTCAGGATTAAATGAGCTCAAATAAACAAAAGAAGCAAAAAGGCAGCAAAATCTAACATAAATACAAGAAAAGGAACAAACGTGGCATGTCCGACCTCCCGACAGCATCTTCCCAAAGTAAAACAAGAAGACAGAAGACTGAACACGGGGGCTTGGTCAGCGGACACGGGGGCGTGGTCAACTGTTGCAGACGCATTTAATGAAATTGTGAATTGTAATTAATGAAGAGAGAGAGTCGGATGGACACGGAGCCGTGCCCAAGCTTCTGTTCAGCCTATAAATAGGAGTGCTTGGAGCTCTTTGTCACGGCCCCTCGACCCACCCTGGACGGAGTCGGGGGACCGCGAGGCAGTTCCCGTGGTATTTAATTAATGCGGTAGCGGAAGTCTTTTTATAACAGGATCTTTTATCCGTGAAATATGCTCGTTTAATATATTACACAAAGTTTAAGGGATAAATCCCATAATTTACAATACGTTGATTTCATACAGAAATCTTTATTTCTCAAAACATGTTTTATTCATTTATTTACACTGAGCCACTTCTCTGAGCTTGATAGTGTTTTACTGCACTTTTTCTGGATCACACAGATCACCTGAAACATGTTTGAAAAAGGTTTTGTCAGCGGGAAATACTGAGTGAATCATTCCGTTTTCTAAAACGACCCGTTAGTTATAATTTACAGTATTAAGAGCGATTACAATGTTTCTATCAACCAATTATCAAGAATGGGTATTTGTCACTCGATTCATTTCTGTGACTGTGGTCATACCACTATTGGGTCCCGTTGCCCAAATAGTGACGGTGTACTCACACAGAGTAATAATAACTCACATAGAGTAAGATTCACTCACATAGAGTGATAATAACAGTAATGTGCACAATTACCCCACATACCAGCTGTAATTTGGTGACTACAAAGACTTAATCCCTGTAATTATAACCTTTGAAAATAACTTGGAGTTTTGTAATACTTACTCACAAACGGTGAGAAAACAGTTTAAAAAGAAGAATGACTCACATTGCAGATTAACGAGCAATAGATATAAGCCTACTGATTAGCCTTGATTTCACCTAGTTTAACACAATGCACACACACAGGCAGGTTAGTAACTAATACAGCAGTTACGACAATTCACGAGATTAAACTTTCACAATGATTAATCGGTGCGATACTCGATAATTCAATCGGATTCACAACGAATAACAGAGCATAGTCCGAATTCGAACAGTACTCAAATATTCAAGTCGAAATCACGACGAATAATCAAAGTACAAGCTCAATTGAGCAGCACCTGGACTATCGTTGGATAGTTATAATCGATCGGACGCTGAATCGTAATAGCGATCGAGTTATTACCCTGATTGCGGCAGCACTTCGTGATCGGTGTGTGTTTTGTGTGAACGATATTTGTTATAACTCAGAGCTCAATTCGAAATTGAACGTCAGAGTAAGGCACAGAACTAAGTCCCACAGCCTTCTATTTATAGCTGGATTTTGGCCTCCCTCGCGCCACGCGAAGCAGACCTGTGTACCCGTCGCGTGGCGCGACGGGTCTATTTCGTAGCCTAGGCTGTTTCGTGTCCAAACTAGCCTTGGTGAGTTGTTAATCAACGAAACTTTTACTTCTCCAGCACATTTTTGAAGATAAATGTCAATAGGGTTTAACCCCCCCTGAGTTTTAGGGGTCCTGATCCTGATTCCGATTGTTATGAAAATTTTAGGGTTTATGCGGAATCACTTGGGTTTCTTAATTAGGGTTTCCTTATTACCTAATTACCATCCTAATTATGGATTTTCGTGACAGTTGTTACACTCTTGCAACTCATCCCTTGGCACACCACCTCTCTCACACTTCACCCACCACCCACCACCATCACAACACCATCATCCACCACCATCATCCATTGTCCATCATAGAGTGTGTGAGTCGTCTCGGGATCCAAGATTGATCGTAAGAGTTCTTGACAATCAAAGGCCATGTTTGCCTAAGTCTCTTACATCACTTGGTGAAGACAAGTGCTTAGTGTAATACTTTTTATTTTTAATCTTTTGCACTTTTTAATTGTTTTGTATTAATGACTTTAATTACTAGTTTCTTATGTTGAAGATGATTCTTCCTTATCGTTTGTCCGTGATGTCTTGCCATTATTTTACTGTCTATATAAAATAAAAGATTTTCACCATTCATATCTCCACAGTCTATATGGAGGTATGTTAGCTACCTGGTCGGGGGTTAAGGGAACGGTTTGGTAAGAGTCTTGCCATTGTTCATTGTATAGATCCTGCAAAGGACCTGGGTCAAATTTAGTAGGACCTCCTTCAATACCCAACGGCATTGGATGGCGGGGGTCCAAACTCTTTGATCCCCTCATAAGTTAAACTACTATTAAAACTTTAACCCGGCTACTTAGGACTGTATCCTTGCTGACTCAGACTACTTAGCTGAGGGTAATGTCACCTTCAAAAGAGGGGCCTACCACATTATGCATTAATAACTTAATTAATTATCTTTCAATTATCTGACCCTTTAGGATTGTATCCTTGCTGACTCAAAATATTGGGTTGAGGGTAACGTCACCTTCAAAAGAGGGGCCTACTACAATAACTAAGATAATCTCTTAAACAAGTGCAAAAGTGCGAAAATAATCAAAGGTTACACTACACACGAGTCGGATCCAAGTGATTCATCTTGTCTATATGTTTTTATTTTTATTTTATTTTTCAGCATTTTAGTTAGTTTTATTTTTCTAGTTTAAAAATCTTTTTCTAACATTTTTATTTGATTAGACGTTGAGGATAAACCGGTACTAAAAGCTCTTGTGTCCTTGGACGACCTCGGTGTCTTACCAACACTATACTACGTCTACGATGGGTGCACTTGCCCATATGTGTGTTTAGTGTTAGTGAATATCGTGTTTTTAAATTTAAAACTTGGCTAAAAAGTGTAAAAAGGGCTTAAAATATATACCTAAAACATATAACACCTAACGCACATCAGGAGTCTCTCAAACGTTTACAAGTTTATCAGTATTTATACAAAACGCATGAACTCGCTCAACTTTTGTTGATGTTTTCCAAAAATTACATGTATTTCAGGTAACAAGTTGGATCTTGGGCGCGGGTGTTGTTTCTAGAAGTAAATTCCAAGTTTAGATGTCATCCACATTTGTTGATCTGTAACTTAGTCGAAGGTTGTGCTGTTTGAAACGTAAATAAATGGTGTCTGTAATACTTTAAACTTAATGAATGGATGAACGTCGTTTTGATCATATAATTGTTTATTATGATTGAATGCAATGGTATTAAACAAGTCACACATCATACGCTTCCGCAAAAGTCAGTGTGTGACATTTATGGTGGAAAGTTGTGTGCAAACTGTAGGTATAATTAAACCCTTTTTCCTTTAAACACACTTTGGGTTGCAAGATATTAAATAATAAAAACTCACCTAAACACAATCAGTCACATTACTCAAATACTCAATCTATGAATACATGCTATTTTTCATACATACATGCTAGAAGACAATCTTGTATGCTCAATCGCCTACCTTAACGATTATAGCACTATAAGAGTAGCACACCACCCTTATGTGGTATTGTTAAGTATTCAATCTTATACGGCCTCTCCCATATGTGGAAATGATATGCTAGTGGACACTTTGGTTTGATTGATGGTTAACACATGCTAGAAGTATACAAATTGACATGTTAGATTGAGACTTTTATTCTATATTATGTAAACCAAACTTGTATGCTCACCAACCATTGTGTTCACATTTATTATTCATATATTGCAGAAAATTGATGACGATATCCAAGAAATCTACTTAGGTGGATTTAGAAACGCACCAAATTTTAATGTCTTTTCTTTTGTTTGAGTACTTGATTCTATGTAGTGTCTTTCCTTACAATGTATCGAACTGAGTCATGAAATAAAAATGGATTTATTTAAATATTTTCACTTTTAGTTGTTATGATGATTTGAACGATCATCTACTCTTTCACGCCCCGATGTTTCCGCCATTGGTTGGGGTGTGACATATTTGATTGGCACAGAACTAAGTCCCACAGCCTTCTATTTATAGCTGGATTTTGGCCTCCCTCGCGCCACGCGAAGCAGACCTGTGTACCCGTCGCGTGGCGCGACGGGTCTATTTCGTAGCCTAGGCTGTTTCGTGTCCAAACTAGCCTTGGTGAGTTGTTAATCAACGAAACTTTTACTTCTCCAGCACGTTTTTGAAGATAAATGTCAATAGGGTTTAACCCCCCCTGAGTTTTAGGGGTCCTGATCCTGATTCCGATTGTTATGAAAATTTTAGGGTTTATGCGGAATCACTTGGGTTTCTTAATTAGGGTTTCCTTATTACCTAATTACCATCCTAATTATAGATTTTCGTGACAGTTGTTACATCCTCCCCACCTTAAGAAAAATCTCGTCCTCGAGATTTACTGGAATAGATGAGGGTACTTTCGCTTCATTTCCGATTCCAGTTCCCAAGTGTATTCTGGTCCTCTCCTTGAATTCCATTTGACTTTGACCAACACCAGTCGTTTGTGTTTAAGAAACTTGACTTTTTTGTCCTCGTTCTGTAAAGGTTGCTCTAAAAATTTCAACTTTTCGTTTACCTCTATATCTTGAAGAGGGACTACCAGGGATTCATCTGCTAAACATTTCTTGAGATTGGATACATGAAATACATCATGTACTCCAGCCAATTCTTCTGGTAGTTGTAAACGATAAGCAACTGGTCCGATTCGTTGAATTACTGGGAATGGTCCAACGTATCTTGGACTTAGCTTTCCTTTCTTTCCGAATCGTACTACTCCTTTCCAAGGAGAAACTTTTAAAAGTACCTTATCTCCTATTTGGAATTCGAGTGGCTTGCGACGATTGTCTGCATAGCTCTTCTGACGATCTCGAGCCGTTTTCAATCTTTCCTTAATCTGAGTTATCTTGTCAGTGGTTTCCTGTACAATTTCAGGACCTGATAATTGACTTTCTCCGATTTCTGCCCAACATACTGGGGTTCTGCACTTACGTCCGTACAATGCTTCGAATGGTGCAGCTTCGATGCTTGAATGATAACTATTGTTATAGGAGAATTCAATTAATGGCAATTGGCTATCCCAATTACCACCAAAGTCAATTACACATGCTCGGAGCATGTCTTCTAGCGTTTGTATTGTCCTTTCACTCTGTCCGTCTGTTTGTGGATGATAAGCAGTACTTAGATTTAGTCGAGTTCCCATTGCTTTCTGAAAACTTTTCCAGAAATGAGATGTAAAACGACTATCTCTATCCGATACAATGGAGAGCGGGACTCCATGTAGAGATACTACCTCGTCCACGTACAGTTGTGCTAACCTTTCCATGCTATAGGTTTCTTTTATTGGTAAGAAATGAGCTGATTTGGTTAATCGGTCTACCATTACCCAAATCGCATCATTACCTCTTTTGGTTTTGGGTAACTTTGTAACAAAATCCATTGTTATGAGTTCCCATTTCCATACAGGCATTTCCAACTGTTGTAGTAATCCTGAAGGTTTCTGGTGTTCAGCTTTAACTTGTGAACAAGTTAAGCATTTGGATACGTATTCGGCTATATCCTTTTTCATTCCTATCCACCAGAAATTATTCTTTAAATCTTGGTACATCTTATTGTTTCCTGGGTGCATAGTATACCTAGATTTATGAGCTTCTTCTAAAATCTTATTTCTTAACTCTCCTTGCTTAGGTACCCAAATTCGTTTCTTATGGAATTTCCAAATTCCATCATTTCCTTGTTCTAATTCTTTTAAGTAACCTTTCATTCCTTCAGCATCATCTTGGATCGCTGTTTTCTGAACTTCTTTGATTTGTGCCATTAAATCTACTTGTAGATTTAACCTCAGAGCACGGACTCGTTTCTGTTTCTCATGATACTTACGACTTAAGGCATCTGCAACTACATTTGCCTTTCCTTCGTGATATTGAATATCACAGTCGTAATCGCTTAGCATCTCCATCCATCTTCTTTGCCTCATGTTTAATTCTTTTTGCCCAAATATATATCTTAAACTTTTATGATCGGTATAGACAGTAAACTTACTTCCATACAGATAATGTCTCCATATCTTAAGGGCAAAAATTATGGCTCCTAATTCTAGATCATGAGTCGTATAATTTTCTTCGTGCTTTTTCAATTGTCTAGAAGCATACGCAATCACCTTCTTACGTTGCATTAACACACATCCGTATCCTAATTTTGAAGCATCACAGTATACCTCAAAATCTTCTGTTCCTTCAGGTAAAGTTAAGATTGGTGCATTCGTCAACCTATGCTTTAAAATCTTAAAGGCTTCTTCTTGTCTAGGTCCCCATTCAAACTTAGCAGCTTTACAGGTTAACTTAGTAAATGGTACAGCTATCTTAGAAAAATCTTTGATAAATCGTCTATAATATCCAGCTAAGCCTAGAAAACTTCTTATCTCCATTGCTGTTTGTGGAACTTTCCACTTCGTAATTGCTTCTATCTTAGCAGGATCTACATGGATACCTTCGTGATTTATCACATGACCTAAAAATTGTACTTCTTGTAGCCAAAATTCACATTTCGAGAATTTGGCATAAAGCCTTTCGTTTCTTAACAAAGTTATGAGAACATGTAAATGCTCACAATGTTCTTTTTGGCTTTTGGAGTAAATAAGTATATCGTCGATAAAAACGATCACAAATTTATCCAAGTATGGTTTACAGATTCGATTCATCATGTCCATGAATGCTGCTGGGGCATTCGTTAATCCAAAGGGCATGACTGTAAACTCATAATGACCATACCTGGTTCTGAAAGCAGTTTTAGGTATGTCTTCTTCTTGTACTTTCAACTGATGGTATCCGGATCTTAAATCTATCTTAGAGAAATACCTAGCTCCTTGCAATTGGTCAAAAAGATCATCAATCCTAGGTAGTGGGTATCGGTTCTTAATCGTAACCTTATTCAATTCTCTATAATCGATACACATTCTCATCGATCCATCTTTCTTTTTCACAAACAATACCGGTGCACCCCAAGGGGATGAACTTGTTTGTATGAATCCTTTGCTTAGTAATTCATCTAATTGCTTTTTCAATTCTAGCATTTCGGTAGGTGCTAATCTATATGGTGCTTTAGCTATTGGTGCAGTACCTGGAATTAAATGAATTCTAAACTCTACTTCCCTATCAGGTGGTAATCCAGGTAATTCTTCTAGAAAAACGTCTGGGTATTCTGAGACTACGGGGATATCCTGAAGTTCTTTATCTTTAGTGTTAATGATTACTGAAATCATATACACCATTTCCTGTTTTCTCGAATAACTAGCCAATTTCATTACTGAGATGAATTTTAGTGGCTTTCGAGGTCTATCTCCGGTAATTAAAATTACTTCTCCTGTAGGTGTTTGAATTTCTACTGCATTTTTGTCACATAGAATTCTTGCATGGTTGGCTATTAACCAATCCATTCCTAATACTACATCAAATCCTGCTAAATTCATTGGTAACAAATTTGCAGAAAACTTATGGCCTAATAGTTCTATTTTTCCTTCTTGCCAGATTTTATCTATTTTCACAGAATTTCCTTCTGCGGTTTCTACTGTGAAGATTTGCCTAAGAGTGGTTAAAGGTAACTTAAGATCTTGGCAAAATAAAGTATTTATAAAACTTTGGTTCGCACCAGAGTCAAATAATACTTTTGCAAATACGTTGTGAACTAAGAACGTACCAGCTATCACATCTGGAATGAGTTCGGCCTCTTGAGTGGTCAGCTGGAATGCACGAGCATTTCTCTTAGTTGTTCCTTCGGCTGGTTTGGTTTGGTTAACTACAGGTTTAGCTAACTTAGGACATTCAGATTGAAAGTGTCCCCTTTCTCTGCAATTATAACAAACTTTTGTTTTCTTCCTGCAGTCTTCTTCCCGATGTCCTTTCATTTTGCAAAAATTGCAAACCATGTTGCATTGTCCATAATGCTTCTTTTTGCAAATTTTGCAGAAAGGAGATGATGAGGATTGTCCGGTTCCTCTCTTCTTGGCATTACCCACACGAAATCCTTGGGTAATCTTGTGAGCTAATTCCTTCTTGCGATCTTCCTCTCTTGTGCGTACTAATTCATCTGTTAGGGTATTAGCTAATTCTACAGCATCGTCAATAGTACGAGGTCTCGCAGCTTTAACGATGTTTCGGATTTCACTAATTAATCCCCAGATGTAACGAGAGATAAGTACCGGTTCTGGCGAAGCCAGTGATGGCACTACCCTTGCGTATTCAAAGAATGTCGAAGTATATCCCCGACAATCTACTCCTAGCATACGATGACTTAGGAACTTATTTGCCATTTGTTCCTTCTCGTATTCGGGACAGAATTTTCTTTCTACAAGACTCTTAAATTCTTCCCAACTTATTGCATAGGCTATCCTTCTTCCTTTTGCCTGGAGGACCGTGTTCCACCATTCGAGTGCTCCTTCTTTGAACAGATTTGATGCATACATCACTTGATCCTCTGTGGCACATTTGCTTATTGCAATTACTGCTTCGGTTTTCTCTAACCAACGCAGTGTTGCAGTTGCCCCTTCGTTACCTGCAAATTCAGCGGGTTTGCAAGCAAGAAATTCTTTATAAGTGCAACCAGACGTTGCAGCTTTCATTCTTTTAGGGAGTGGGGCCTGCTGCGGATCATGATCGTCATGATTACCGCCTCCATTTATGCTGTTACTGCCGTTATCTTCTGGAATATGTTTGCTAGGAATTAATTGTGGTTCGGCAGGTTTTCGAACAGCAGCTACAATTTCTGGAATAGCATGAGCTATCCCTTGGGCGATAAAATGCTCGATATCTTGTCGAGTTATATATTGATCTTCCTGTTCTTGCTCAGATTGATTTACTTCATTAATTGGTTCATTGTTAGCGTTTTCCATCTGCTAATTGGTAAAATTATTAGTGTCTAACTTATCAATGACAAAATTCACATAGATAAACACATAGATTATCACAACATACAAGCATAATCAAAATTGTCGATTTCTCGACTTTTACTTTGTTATGGTATATCGTATATGCATCCATACACACTGTATTTTACAAAGTTTTATTGCCCATTTTACAGATTTTTAAGTTACTATTATACAATACGGTTTTCTGTGGTTTAATTGACTGTTCTAGTAACGGTGCTCCCTCTCATCGTACTTCCAAGTTAGATGCTCCCCCATTTCCCTGATCCTATTACCTGTACCTATCAGTTCTTCACCGAACTGACGGAGTTCAGCTAGGTTTTCGTTACTCATGGGAGGATTTGGGAGTGGTTCTGGGTCAAATTGTGGAAGGAAGCTATAAGGACTGTTGACTATATTTTGGAATTGCCAATCGTTGGTCCACCATTCCTCCATTTGGCCTAATGGTCGGGTATGAACTAGTGGTTCTGGAATCACTGGTCCTAGGTTTAGTGGGAATTGAACTGTAGCTGGGTAGGAAAAGAGATTATCATTGATAGGCTCTAAAACATCACAATTATCCAGTAGGCGATCTATCTCGTCCTGGAACGTGATTTCCTCAGATTGTTTAGAGCTTTCACCAATTTCTATTCCCTTTTGTTTCAGATCTATTCCTATTTCCTTTTCTGGTGGTTTTGAACTTTCTCCAGTTTCTATTTCCTTTCCCTTGCTCATGATCACAGGATTTTCTATTTTAGGGAGTCTCCTAGTGGCAGGTTTCCTACGGCGTACTTTCCTCCACCCTACATATCTTCTCTTCTTTTTAGGTTTGGCTTTTTTCCAGCGGTGGAGCTTTGAATTCCATAGGTTCTTCTATGTCAGCAATGTAACCAGTAAAGTCGTGAGAGACTTCGATAGGTACTGGATATAAGTTGAGATTCTGGAAGGCTTCCGACATCTCATTCATGCTGCATAGCATATATGCAAAATGCAATGTTAAAACTTTGGAACAAAGTTTAACAAACAAACACTGAAGTTTTATTGCATATTACTTTTTGTACAGAAATAACTGAAATAAACACACTGGGATTTTATTTATTTACGGGATTGTGATTTCTCTTACTAGACCCAACTTATCGGATATTTAGAGATTAGCATTTTCTGCTACAGTAGCTAGCATATAGAGATTTGCCCATTTCCCGTCTATTTTATCTTCCCAAGGTGTACTATTACCCAACTCTTGGACTTCTGGGTTGAACCTAACTCTCTTGGTTCGGGGTTTCTTTGTCTCCTGACTCTTTTTAAGTATCGAATCCTTTTTCTCTGGGGAAAGTGGATTTTCATAGTTTGCCTTGCGGACAAAAATTCCTTCTTCTAAATTTACTGGATTTTTAGAAGAAGATGCCACATCTAGTTTGTGGTAGATAGCAGACAACTTTTGTTTACCCATACTGTAACTAAAAATAGCCAGTTAATAAAACAAATAATCACAGAATAACAATTAGTAAAATTAAGCACTGTGGTCCAAAATGCTTAATTTAGGCTTAATCAGTGGCTCGATCAGTGGCTCAATTTAATTATTAGCTCTGATACCACCTTCGCTGTCACGGCCCCTCGACCCACCCTGGACGGAGTCGGGGGACCGCGAGGTAGTTCCCGTGGTATTTAATTAATGCGGTAGCGGAAGTCTTTTTATAACAGGATCTTTTATCCGTGAAATATGCTCGTTTAATATATTACACAAAGTTTAAGGGATAAATCCCATAATTTACAATACGTTGATTTCATACAGAAATCTTTATTTCTCAAAACATGTTTTATTCATTTATTTACACTGAGCCACTTCTCTGAGCTTGATAGTGTTTTACTGCACTTTTTCTGGATCACACAGATCACCTGAAACATGTTTGAAAAAGGTTTTGTCAGCGGGAAATACTGAGTGAATCATTCCGTTTTCTAAAACGACCCGTTAGTTATAATTTACAGTATTAAGAGCGATTACAATGTTTCTATCAACCAATTATCAAGAATGGGTATTTGTCACTCGATTCATTTCTGTGACTGTGGTCATACCACTATTGGGTCCCGTTGCCCAAATAGTGACGGTGTACTCACACAGAGTAATAATAACTCACATAGAGTAAGATTCACTCACATAGAGTGATAATAACAGTAATGTGCACAATTACCCCACATACCAGCTGTAATTTGGTGACTACAAAGACTTAATCCCTGTAATTATAACCTTTGAAAATAACTTGGAGTTTTGTAATACTTACTCACAAACGGTGAGAAAACAGTTTAAAAAGAAGAATGACTCACATTGCAGATTAACGAGCAATAGATATAAGCCTACTGATTAGCCTTGATTTCACCTAGTTTAACACAATGCACACACACAGGCAGGTTAGTAACTAATACAGCAGTTACGACAATTCACGAGATTAAACTTTCACAATGATTAATCGGTGCGATACTCGATAATTCAATCGGATTCACAACGAATAACAGAGCATAGTCCGAATTCGAACAGTACTCAAATATTCAAGTCGAAATCACGACGAATAATCAAAGTACAAGCTCAATTGAGCAGCACCTGGACTATCGTTGGATAGTTATAATCGATCGGACGCTGAATCGTAATAGCGATCGAGTTATTACCCTGATTGCGGCAGCACTTCGTGATCGGTGTGTGTTTTGTGTGAACGATATTTGTTATAACTCAGAGCTCAATTCGAAATTGAACGTCAGAGTAAGGCACAGAACTAAGTCCCACAGCCTTCTATTTATAGCTGGATTTTGGCCTCCCTCGCGCCACGCGAAGCAGACCTGTGTACCCGTCGCGTGGCGCGACGGGTCTATTTCGTAGCCTAGGCTGTTTCGTGTCCAAACTAGCCTTGGTGAGTTGTTAATCAACGAAACTTTTACTTCTCCAGCACATTTTTGAAGATAAATGTCAATAGGGTTTAACCCCCCCTGAGTTTTAGGGGTCCTGATCCTGATTCCGATTGTTATGAAAATTTTAGGGTTTATGCGGAATCACTTGGGTTTCTTAATTAGGGTTTCCTTATTACCTAATTACCATCCTAATTATGGATTTTCGTGACAGTTGTTACACTCTTGCAACCCATCCCTTGGCACACCACCTCTCTCACACTTCACCCACCACCCACCACCATCACAACACCATCATCCACCACCATCATCCATTGTCCATCATAGAGTGTGTGAGTCGTCTCGGGATCCAAGATTGATCGTAAGAGTTCTTGACAATCAAAGGCCATGTTTGCCTAAGTCTCTTACATCACTTGGTGAAGACAAGTGCTTAGTGTAATACTTTTTATTTTTAATCTTTTGCACTTTTTAATTGTTTTGTATTAATGACTTTAATTACTAGTTTCTTATGTTGAAGATGATTCTTCCTTATCGTTTGTCCGTGATGTCTTGCCATTATTTTACTGTCTATATAAAATAAAAGATTTTCACCATTCATATCTCCACAGTCTATATGGAGGTATGTTAGCTACCTGGTCGGGGGTTAAGGGAACGGTTTGGTAAGAGTCTTGCCATTGTTCATTGTATAGATCCTGCAAAGGACCTGGGTCAAATTTAGTAGGACCTCCTTCAATACCCAACGGCATTGGATGGCGGGGGTCCAAACTCTTTGATCCCCTCATAAGTTAAACTACTATTAAAACTTTAACCCGGCTACTTAGGACTGTATCCTTGCTGACTCAGACTACTTAGCTGAGGGTAATGTCACCTTCAAAAGAGGGGCCTACCACATTATGCATTAATAACTTAATTAATTATCTTTCAATTATCTGACCCTTTAGGATTGTATCCTTGCTGACTCAAAATATTGGGTTGAGGGTAACGTCACCTTCAAAAGAGGGGCCTACTACAATAACTAAGATAATCTCTTAAACAAGTGCAAAAGTGCGAAAATAATCAAAGGTTACACTACACACGAGTCGGATCCAAGTGATTCATCTTGTCTATATGTTTTTATTTTTATTTTATTTTTCAGCATTTTAGTTAGTTTTATTTTTCTAGTTTAAAAATCTTTTTCTAACATTTTTATTTGATTAGACGTTGAGGATAAACCGGTACTAAAAGCTCTTGTGTCCTTGGACGACCTCGGTATCTTACCAACACTATACTACGTCTACGATGGGTGCACTTGCCCATATGTGTGTTTAGTGTTAGTGAATATCGTGTTTTTAAATTTAAAACTTGGCTAAAAAGTGTAAAAAGGGCTTAAAATATATACCTAAAACATATAACACCTAACGCACATCAGGAGTCTCTCAAACGTTTACAAGTTTATCAGTATTTATACAAAACGCATGAACTCGCTCAACTTTTGTTGATGTTTTCCAAAATTACATGTATTTCAGGTAACAAGTTGGATCTTGGGCGCGGGTGTTGTTTCTAGAAGTAAATTCCAAGTTTAGATGTCATCCACATTTGTTGATCTGTAACTTAGTCGAAGGTTGTGCTGTTTGAAACGTAAATAAATGGTGTCTGTAATACTTTAAACTTAATGAATGGATGAACGTCGTTTTGATCATATAATTGTTTATTATGATTGAATGCAATGGTATTAAACAAGTCACACATCATACGCTTCCGCAAAAGTCAGTGTGTGACATTTATGGTGGAAAGTTGTGTGCAAACTGTAGGTATAATTAAACCCTTTTTCCTTTAAACACACTTTGGGTTGCAAGATATTAAATAATAAAAACTCACCTAAACACAATCAGTCACATTACTCAAATACTCAATCTATGAATACATGCTATTTTTCATACATACATGCTAGAAGACAATCTTGTATGCTCAATCGCCTACCTTAACGATTATAGCACTATAAGAGTAGCACACCACCCTTATGTGGTATTGTTAAGTATTCAATCTTATACGGCCTCTCCCATATGTGGAAATGATATGCTAGTGGACACTTTGGTTTGATTGATGGTTAACACATGCTAGAAGTATACAAATTGACATGTTAGATTGAGACTTTTATTCTATATTATGTAAACCAAACTTGTATGCTCACCAACCATTGTGTTCACATTTATTATTCATATATTGCAGAAAATTGATGACGATATCCAAGAAATCTACTTAGGTGGATTTAGAAACGCACCAAATTTTAATGTCTTTTCTTTTGTTTGAGTACTTGATTCTATGTAGTGTCTTTCCTTACAATGTATCGAACTGAGTCATGAAATAAAAATGGATTTATTTAAATATTTTCACTTTTAGTTGTTATGATGATTTGAACGATCATCTACTCTTTCACGCCCCGATGTTTCCGCCATTGGTTGGGGTGTGACATATTTGATTGGTATCGATTCATAGCAAGCGAAAAACCTACAAATAAAGAGTACGATTTGGTCCTTAAAAGATAAACCTACAAAAGCGACCAACTAAAATAACTAGTTTTATTCCAGTCCCAATACGGGTAGTGCAACAGAATTTAAAAAAAAAAACATATAAAATTACCTATAGTGTATGGTACGGGAACAAAGTAATATGATGTATAAAAAATGAACATACATTAGATTTGTGACAATTGCACTTTTCAAACATTATACAATTTCGATCATTTTCGTATTCAATAAAATGTTATATTTTATTTACGAGCGAAACAATGTTTGTAACATTTTCGAAACAAAATCTGAGTTACACATGCCTTAACACCTTTATATAACCTAATTATTAGGTTAAAAGGGGTTAAAAATGACAAAATGCGACAATACAAGTCCAGGGGGCAAATCTGCCAAAAACCAAAACTTTGGTCCTTCACAAGGCTTACGGACCGTAAGCCAAAAGGAGCATACGGTCCGTAAGGGGCACTAGTGACAGCAGATTTGCAGCTGGCAATCCCCGCTCATTTCCTTGGCCTCCAGGTCACAAATTTGCCACCATTTCACCTTCTTTGGACTGTGATGACACTAAGCATGTCTTAACACCTAGAGGGACACTTGTCTTGATTTGGTGAGCTCAAATTCACTATAAATAGCCTTGAATTTGAGCCATTTTCAACTTGCTCATTTCCAAATTCTTTCTCCCAACTCATTGGAGCTTGTTTCCAGCTTTTGGAAACCTCCTACTGAAGTTCTATCATTCATAGAACACAAGTAAGTGTTCTCTCCTAGTCTATTTTATTATTTTGGCTATTTATGATCCAAAAGTCAAACAGTTTGACTTTCGGTTCTGACCATTTTGGTTAAGTCAAAGTTCAAATTGAACTTTGCAACATGATTTAAACCACGAAGGTATTAATCCCATGCGATTGCACCTTCTGATTACCACATTTAGTAGGCGCAATGACTAGTCAAAGTTTTACGAATTAAAAGTAAAAAATTTGTGCATTTTACGATGAAAACGTTTTTGGGTATTAAAACTTAAAGTTTTGACACCAAATCAGTTTTATAACATTATTTGACATGTTCCCAACATGTCTAACTCGTCATTTCAAGTTTAGTGCTTATTTCTTAGTCGTAAGTCAAGCGGTTTGGCTACCGCTTTGACTTTCCCATCTGACCCGTTTGGTCAATCTTAGGATTCGACCAAGCGCATTTTTATGACCATAGTAATATAGGGAATAACCCTCTGAGGTTATACCTTATGGTCATATCGTTTGGTTAGTTATATGACGAGTCGATTTTATGTACTTTTAAATTTCCGAAAATGCCCTTTTGGCATATAAAATGGTTTTAAGCATATAAGACCATTGTTTTGACGTCTAAACTGATGTTGCAACATAATTAAACTTGTTTTAACATGTTACACTTGTCATAGGACTTATTTAACCATCTGAACCCGTAGTTACCCTTACAACCTGTTAAAGTGACTTAAACCACTTTAGCAACTCGTAACAGGTCAAAGCACTTAGTAATCCTTTCTAATCAGAATCTAAGGCTTATTAAACCATATTATACGAGTTCCTTCTCTCATTTGGTTTATAAACTGCATTCTATCCGAGCTCCCGTTCAAAGTCTCGATCGATACACTAACACAGAGTTATCCGATACATTGGAACCACTTGAACAGTTGAGCTTTGTTTACACAAGACACATACACAATCCCAAGTGAGTACATAGCTCCCATCTTTTACGTTTTCTAAATGTTTTGGGGTGACTCATATGTGCTAAACCATTTTCAAGTTTTCAAAACAAAGTCTATGGTTTATATATAAGATTATGCTTTCAATAATGTGGGAAACTTGTTTGTGCGTTATCCATAACACGAATGACATTCATTAACTTTGGCCGAGCCGACCAGTAGTATGTTATGGTACCATAGGACTGACAATCCCGTTAACAGATTTCCCGGGGTTTGTGGGGAAGTTTGGAGAACGACAAACACTGTATTTTAACAAACCCTTTGGTGGCTTGTTAGTCGATTTAAAGAGACCCTTTGGTGGTCTTGACGAGTCATCATAGGTTGAATGTATTCACCAAAATGACCACAGTTTACACAATTAAAACACGGACGATTTGTTTATACAAAACAAGGACGATTGGTTTATAACACGGACGATTGGTTATAACATGGACGATTGGTTGATGACACGGACGATTGGTTTATGGTAAGTGATTTAGATAACGGGAGGGGTGTAATACGATAAAAATATGGTATATACGTCGCTAGTACTTCCTATATATAAATGCTTTTATTGTATTACATATCGTAGTATTATCCAAATCACTTCAACAAGGACAAATGGTTTTGAACAAGTCACGAACGATTTTCACTTAAAGATATAAACCATACGATGTTTTCTTTTAAATCAATTTCTTACTTCGTTTTACAAAAGAAACACTTTTGTCAAGATTCATGGCTACAAGGTTTTCTTTTACTCATACCAACTTGTATAAGTTGGTTAAACATATTGCAATATCAAACACTTTTATTACAAGTTGATTTCAAGGTTCTCACTCGTCGACTCTCGTGGTCGGACGGGGTATTGCAATATGAATGCAGAGCCATGAATTTGACACACAAAACCTATATTACTCACTGGCTTTTTATGCTGACCGTCTTTTCACATATGTACGTCCTAATGTATGATGATTTGAACGCATGCTACACATAAGATGGACCCGGGCCTTAGTTTCCTTTAAAACTTAAAGACAATTGTTGTGTTTTATTTGTATTTTCCCAAGACAATGTAATTTATTAATTCAATAAAACAAAATCTTATGTACCATGTGTTGTGAAACAATTTTCTGTAACGTGACTCTTGATGTTTCGTCATGGTTTTTTGTATTACGCGATCGAGGTGTTACAAGATTAAAGATACGTTTAATCACAAAGACGTCATAATCACCTTCTAGTAGGTCATTGACTACTAATACATAACATAAATAGTTGGATGAAATGAAAATGTTAAGTAATATAATCATGTATGGTAAATAACCCTAGTCACAATCCTTGCGTGTCTATATAAATAAATAAATAATTAAATATAACCCACAAAAATTAAGTAAGCCAAAATTTTTTATTAGAGAACACGTAGTGTAATTTTCTTTGCAAAAGTACATAATCTATAATTTACTAAACAACGGTTTTGAACGTTTTATCAATTTTTTTGAAGAACCGTATATGATTTATAACATTATCCTATATACTAATTTTCAAATGAAATGAACACTAATATGTTGGCTCACAATTTATATTGCGTAGGGTACAATAGTAAATTCCGAGAGGTAAAGAAAAAAAGGGTTATCGGAGAAGTAAGGAGATAGTGGCGGAGGAGAAGCGATGTGCGGATCCAGGAATTTTTTTCAAGGAGTTCACTTTTTTAAATGTTTCAATTTCATATAACAAAATAAAAAAAAAAATCAAGGTCGATTTGACGGTTTGGGTCATATAAGATTTCACATCCTTTCCATCATATTTTCACCCTAAATTACACTAAAAAACACTACATTTTCTCTCTCTTTTTCAATTAAATAATATTTTTTATATCTTTATCATTACTTTTTATCTCCCTTCCACTCACAACTACTTTCAAAATATATTAAAAATTATAGGGGGTGAACAGTATCACCCCAAATATACAGATGAACAGTAACATTTTCTCTCTACTCCGCTCACAACCACTTTTTATACTCTTTATATTATAAAAACTCCACACACACGGAATTTGATGGTATGGATGTGAATGCTCTAAGATTCATAACATAATAAAATTACCATACAATAATAAAAAAACATGGTCATGATAAATTTAAAAACACTTAATATGAATAAGATGATCTTTACGACTAAAAAAAAAACATACCTATAGTTGTTTACTACGAGGCTTATCTTCTGAAAATGTTACGTTACATTTCTTGATCGAAACTTGTTGTAATAACTCCCTTTTAATGTAGCAAATGCAAGTGGAACCAAATAAATGGAAGATCCAAAATGGGATGGTGGAGTTAACAAGTTGGACTTTAGATTAGCTAAATCTGCTTATGGAGAAGCAGATAGAAGTTTCAAAACCTCACAAAACACCATATTTTAATAATTCTTTTCTATTTGAACAAATTATGAAAAAAAAAAAAAAGAACGATCACTAAACTTGATCCAAAAAAGTAATCAATTTTACTAATAAAAGAAGATGCAAACTGTAACCTAATCATGTTGTCAAAAAAAAAAAAAAAAAAAAAAAAAATGCAATCTCTAACCTAATCATGCTAGCAGATAAATATTTCAAACCTTAAACATCCATTCACTACATCAAAACCAACAAATGTATAAGATCTGAGATTCTGTGTACTCAATTAAAAAGATCAGAAATTCCTAGTGATTATTTTTCTACTTAAAACTCTTTTGCTATTATAGACTTACAATTCTCCATGAAACAATAATTATCACAGAAGGCAAAATCATGATAGTAACCCCACAAAATCTAAAAGCTATATCAAAACAAATCAAAATCATAAAAATCACCTTGATTAAATTCAAAAACTAGGGCCAATTTTGATGAAAAAAGCCAAGGTTCCACTTTATGGGATATTAACAGCAAGTTATAAGATATCAACAAGTTCATAAAACAAGTGTTTCATTTGTTTTATCTCTTTGTTCACCAACTATATAAAAGATCTGTTACCTGGAAGGAGATGAAGCTACATACTATCGATTTTGCAGGGGGGGGGGGGGGTGGGGGAGGGGGTTGGGTTGTGTGTTTCTGATATGCGAATGGAAAAACCCTAATTCCCAGTATTCATTTTTTAGTAAAAAAATAAATAAAAAAAATATGAAAACCGACATGATGAGAATCGAACTCGAAACCGCAAACGTATTCAACATGCGTTTTACCAGTAGACTAATTCACACATTTGGTAACCGGTTCCCATACAAAATATTTAAAGGGTTTCTTTAGTATTTTCTATATGACTCTACGTTATAAATTACAAACCGAACGGGTTCCCGGGAACTCCCTCTTTGGCTCTAAATCCGCCCACCCTTAGCGAAGCTTCTTCCAATTTATTATCCGCTAATTGTTGATTTTAAACTCGTTATCCTCTTCTTGCTGCTCATAACATCTCTATTCAACAACAACAAAATCAATGTCTGATTGCAATATCTAAACCAGAACGATCAACAACAAAATTCCATCAACAAAGCTTAACAACGTTGTAAATTTAGGTGGGGCAAGAATGTCACATCCCGCATAAATTCAGCTCAAAATTTCTGGATTCTAGAACCTTCCGGGGGCTATCTAGTTGCTTCAAGAGTTTCCCAGAAGACTCCAGAACATCCCATAATGTTCTAGCAACTTGGTGACATAAGAAAGACCATCCAAGAAGGGCCTAGAAAATGTGAGTCAAAACAACCATAAAAATCTTTATTGAAGTCTCTAGAATTCAGCATAAATATCATGATATTTACATGGATATATCTAGATATTATCTAGGAGATTTTTATAAAGTTTGTTCTAGACTTTGAACACTATAGATATCAAGCCAACTAGTATATAAAGAGATGTTAAGGTCTCATTAGAGACATCCTCAAGCACTTGTAAACATACAACTCTCTTGTAAACCTTTTTTTGATAATACGAAGTATTTTACTTGTATTTCAAGTATTAAAAGCACTGCAATTGCGATCCAACTTTCCCTTTAGCAACTTCCGCTACTAAAAACCAATGAGACGAAGTCGGCAAGGCTTACTTAGACGGTGATCTAAGGCAGCACGCAAGTTAAGAAACCAACTCTTATTAAAAACATTTACACTAGCTGGATCAACAATTAGCCTTCAATGAAGATAACAAATCTCACCAAATCCACAACTGCTCCCGGTTGTATTATAGGTACCATTCTCAACGCACCTGAAACGTTATGTTTTTTCTTAATTGTCGTTCTTTCTAACTTTGATCATGGACACTCTTACAATTTGTTAATCAGATACTCTTATGTATATACTTATCATTGAACACTATAGGTTAAGCAGTTTACATCCTCTATATATGTCATTGCAATATCCTTTGTTCATTTATTCATGGTGAAAGTAGTTGGTCGCATGATTTGTGCCTACATGGTAGTGACGAGAAATAAAGGAATTGACAACAAGTATATAAACAAAAACATAAGCATAATTATCACAAAGCGTTAGAAACCTTAAAACATAGCACGAACAAGCCAAAATGGAAGACAACGAAGAACTGCAGTTATCACAAAGCATTAGAAACCTTAAAGCATAATTATCACAAAGCGTTAGAAACCTTAAAGCATAATTATCACAAAGTGTTAGACAACTAAGAACTTATATGGGGTTGGGGTGGACGGGTCGGGAGCGGACGTTATGGCCTCTGTTGTTGGTTGCAAAGCGGGTTCCCTTCGGTTTAGTATCTTTGGTTGATGGTGGGAGCTAACATGAATAGGGTTAATAATTGGAGGTCTGTATACGTGGTGTTCGAAGCGAATCTTTCTCTTTGGAAGACTTCGTGTGACAACGCTCCTAATTACGTGTATCCGTACGATTAATTAATGTTAATTAAAGTGCTTGATGTCTGTGCTGAATTACTTAACTGCTTTCTGATTACTGTGTCATACTTACATGTGCTTATAAACATACTAATCTTGTGCAGAAAAAGTTACTAAATAGTCCTGTATGCTTCCCTAAGTGTTGGGAATTAAAAGTGTTACAAAAAGATATATAAAAGACACTTTACGGATTAATTAAGCACTTTAACGGAACAGTATCAAACCGAACAACCGGATATTACCCGGAACACAAAAGTATTGTTAAACACATTGTTTCACTTTTACTGAGCTAGTTATGGTCCCCGAACACCCTAACACACTATATATTACTTAAAACACATAAATCACTAACTAAACACTTGGAATCTAACTAATTTCCCTAACCATCCATCACCACCCAACTAAACCAACTCCCCCCCCCCCCCCAACCGGTTATGGAACATGGGATCTACCCCATGATTTTATCTAATTGTTTATTTGATCTTGTTTGTTATCTTGAAACACTTTACACAAGGGGTTAAGCAATGTTGGAAGTTTCTTTATAAAACCACTAGACATTCATCCTCATTTCTCATTCATCATTCAACACACCTCACTCTCTCTTCCCTCCCTCTAGTCTCGGTCGAGATCAAGGCCACCACCACCACCATTTTTCACTTCCATTCCATCCATTCTCTAGTGATATTAAGGTGTATCAAGGTGAATAACGAAGGGTGGAACTCACGGATCATCAAGGACCTCTCTAGTTTGTTTTTATCCTCTACATTTCTGTAACATCCTAGTTATTATTTTAAAGATTTTCGTATTATTAACGAAAATAAACATGTAGTTAACGTTAAGTATCCTTAGAAAATACGAGTTAATTAAATCATTCACAAATTCCAAGTACACCGCCTAATATGACCAAAATTCGTCTTTTAAAAATATCGATTTACAATGTGCGGAAACGTGAATCTGTATAGTGTTCGGTTCCTCGATGATGCTTGATCGTCTTCCGGCATCCAAAATGTACCTACATTTCATAAACATGAAATGCTTTAGTCATACAGGACTTAAAACGCGTCTAAACGAATTCGAGGAACAATTGATAACACAAACAAAGTTCTCAACCTGACCTCCACCGTAAATTACGGTGGTACCGTAATTTACGGTGGCCACTGGTACTACAGGCCCCTACCGTAAACCAGGAGGGATCCACCGTAGCATTTTTCAACTCCACCGTAAATTACGGTGGACACCGTAATTTACGGTGGCCCCTGCATCGAGTTTTCCATATATAAATGCATACACGCTCATCGCATCCCATAAACATTCTATAATAAGTTTAGAATATGATTCGGGACTCCTTTTTCGGTTACGGGACTGATTTGGACAATTCTGCACATTTTACTGAACTGGCAGCTGATGCACGGCCATGCACCCAACCGCACGGCCATGCATCCAACCGCACGACCATGCATCCAACCGCACGGCCATGCAGTTCCTACAACGTTGGGGGCACTGGCAGTGCACAAGCCAGTGCATTGATTTACTCGGAAACGCACGACCATGCGGCCAAGCGCACGACCGTGCACGACGCCCAGATCAGCTAACATTCATAAATGCTAAAACTCGCATAACTTGCTCGTTTTGCATCCGTTTTACCCGATTCTTTTTCCTATGCGATCGTAATTTAATTCTCCATCACATGGAGTAAAAATCCAATATTTGGACTACCGAAATTTGGGACTTTTAAGTCTTCGGCTTATTACCCTTTATACCCGATTTTGACCCGGTTACGCATTTTATCAAATAAACGTATTTATTTGATTCCTATACTTCATACACTTCATCAATAATTGTGATATACCATATTGGGTTCTAATCATAGGTTTATTATACAAATTAAACCCATTTTCACTAGCATGCTTATTTTGACCCGTTAAGGATATTTTAAGCACCTTTAAGCTAAATTTCGCTTTCATTCTAATTTAGCGTTGTAACCTATATCCCTTATATAGTACTCTTCCATCACAACTAAATGTGTGTTGGATTTAAAGTAGATATCTATGTGTTCCGAATTTATACCTCTTGAAATATCATTTTACGGCAAAGACTCATATGGAGTCTTTTGGCCCAAGAAATTCTTCTTTCCCTACCCGTACTCGTTCCAACTTTTGTTTAATCATAAGAATCCTTTCCAAACAACCTCTAAGAGTTGTTTGTTCAATTTAGCCTACATGGGCGTTTTGGTCGATTTTGATCCTTCTTTTACAATGAAGGGCTATCACAAATTTTTCGACCAAATTAATATTTTTACATACATCATAAATAAGCGTACCTGACTCGAGTCAACAAATAGACCCGATCTTAATACCTTGCTTTATATTCGCTAATTAAGAACGGTGCGAATATCCATTGGATATCTATTCCTGTAAGCATATGACTCGACAAAAGAATCGTTAGTCGATATAGTCAAAAGGTGTTATCTACACCTTTTGACCCGTTTGGCCGAATTAACCATTTATCCTTGATTTTCTTGTTCCGTTCGATTACACGACGGAACATCACTTTTCAAATGTTTAGACACCTCATTCATAATTTATATGATAAGAAAACATTCCACAATTTAAGACTAGTGTAAGTTATACTTACCTTGCATCCGAATTATGCTTTTTCCGCCATTCTTGCTTCGTTTGACCCGCTTCATTTCCAAGCCTCCACCTAGCTTGTCAAGCGTCAAACTATTATCATAATTCGTAAGACGGTTATATTAGTCATCATTAATTATGACTATTCCATCTTACATATTTTCTATCACAATTACCGTTCGATCTTATTAATGGTCGGTTTGACTATTAAAAGTCAAATCACCAATTAACACATATGATTGCACTATCAAGTTCACAAGACTCAATTAGGCACATTATTAACACTTAGTTCTCATTTAGGCATTTTAACAAACACCTAATGGGCATAATTCTACACATTTGCTAACTAGTTCATAACTAGTCATTTTTACCAAGATTAACATCAAAATTCCATCACTAACTCTTATAATCAAATACTCAAACTTGCAAATTGTTTAAGTATTTCATGATTACTTAACATGCAGGATGATTCCAATCATAATCATATCATCAAATCCATCTTATGACTAATACCCACTTAGCCTAGTGTGAGAATTCATTCAATCATTCAATTCCTATCATGTTATGCATGATTTCACTTAGGGTTTTGTTACTAAACATGTATACATCACTAATTCAGTTCTAATTTCTACGATTTACACCAAAATCGCATATAGTGATGTTCATTCAATTTTTACAACTTCATGTAACAACACAATTTTACATACCTCTTGATTCCCCTTGACTTGGTGATCATTTGTATGTATTCATGCCTTTGATTCGAGCCCGATTTGGCCTTCAATTTGGTTGATTTTGTGAAACTAGGGTTTTTGGTTCTTGGAGAACCTTCTGGTCGATCAGAACACGCACACAATGTGTGTGTGTGTATTTTTTTTGTTTTAATAAAACAAGTTTCCCACTTGTCCATTTTAGTCCCTCATGTTTTATTTTGACCAAATGAAGCTATATCTCATCATTAGTTACTTAATCTCATGCAACTAACTAGGTTAGTTACTCCTAGTTACTTTAACGGGTTCGGGAAGTTATAACCCGTTATGTTTTAAGTCCCGTTATTTTGGCCTTTTTAAATACTTTGTTCTCTCAAAGTATTTACTCCCCTTTTTAATTAATATTAGGCTTATATATTTGAGTCCTAATACTTACCGGGATAATTTTTACCACTAACGGTATTTTACCCGTCTTTTAGTATTAACAGGGTTTGATTACCAAACTCGTTTTTGGGGTGTTACAAGTTTACCCCCCTTAAAGAGGTTTCGTCCTCGAAACCTTTTTCTTACATGTTTTATCGAGTTTAACTCCATGCATTTAATCTCGATAATCGATCGAGCATTGCTCATATTCTAACCAATTGTTCGTATTACCAAAATAGTATGATAATATCTTTTTGGTTACCGATCATCTACGGATCTCATACGACATTATGCAACTTGAAATAACGTAATTTCGTTACTTCTACTAGTTTAGTTACTTAGCGATATCCATCGCTTTTATATATTATCGAACTATTCATGAATTCGTTACTTTGACCCGTTTAAAGGTCTTTAGTGAAATATTTCACTTTTAGCAACCATTTCTTTTGTTTTCAATTTCGTTTATTCGGTTCAGTTATACTGAATCTACCGCTTACAAGCGACTAATTTATTTAAATGACCTTAACCGGTCTCATTAACTAGACTTATTAGTCAAGTTACTTTTTACCGCTCGTTTGGTTATAATGTGTACTTCACATTACATTTCTTAACCGTGATCATGTCACATCATGTTTATTTTATATCAACCTTTGATCCCCCTTTAAATTTCTATTAGAATTTATATTTGTAAGAACATTATTTCTTACTAAAACCGAAGTATTAGTTTTAGGATTTTCTCTTTAACTTTTGTCAATTATCTATACCATGATATTGACAGTCCATAATTTATTCTTTTAATATCTTAGTTTTATACGGGGAATCGTAACAAGTCCCCTTACCTCACACTATTGACCCGTAGGTCCCTTCACTTAGCCTCGTAGGCTATTTCCTTAGGCTTCCACCTCTTTGAGGCGGGGTCCTTATGATCCTTTTGCTTCAATTCATGACCTGTGGGTCATTTTGGCCCCGTAGACCTTTTGCTCTAATTAATATCCTGTAGGTTATGATGATCCCGTAGATCATCTTTTATTCGAGTCTTTATTTAAATGCGTATACCTTTATATACGCATATGGCGTTAAGGCACCATGTTTTTGTTTAGCATCTTTTATTTTCGTCTTGATATTATCTTTGACCTTGACCGTAGTCTAGGGCTACATTCGTTTCTTTTCGGACACATTTTTCCGATTCTATGACTTCTCACGTCATTTATGTGTCGGTTTATCTTATGCTCACCATTATCCATTTTACATACATTCGTGTTTGACTATGTCCCATTGCCAGGCTCATTATTCCTTTGCTTTTAATGTTACTATTGCCCCGTTTGAGTTTACCCATGCCGTCCGGCATGATATTATATTCGACCCGTTCAACTTTAAAATGGTTGAACATGATTTATCGAAACTTCTATTTACTTTATCTTGTCGTCATTTAGTAACGACTCAAAATCCAAGTCTTTTAACTTTTCATCCGAGTTTCCGTTTCTCGGTCTGTGCATGCGTTCAATTTTTACCCATCAACTGGGTGTTTTACCGAAGTCGTTATTATTGCAACCCTTACGGTATGTATTATGACTTCGTTTCACTTTTATATTCCTACTTCGTTCTCAAATTTGGTGTTTTACAAAATCGGCCTGTTAAGAGTCTTATTTGTATTCTTCAGGTTCGAGTGTAAGTACACTACTTCCCAATGCATATCTACATCACTTTACATGTTTGCATTTTTCCGGGTTCGAGTGTAAGTACACCCCCTCCCAATACATGTCTACATCATCTTACATGTTTGCATTTTCCGGGTTCGAGTGTAAGTATCACTCCCTCCCAATGTTTGTCTAAATCGTTTTACATGCTTGATGTTTTCTGGGTTCGAGTGTAAATACACTACCTCCCAATACTTGATGTTTTCTGGGTTCGAGTGTAAGTATCACTCCCTCCCAATGTTTGTCTAAATCGTTTTACATGCTTGATGTTTTCTGGGTTCGAGTGTAAATACACTACCTCCCAATACTTGATGTTTTCAGGGTTCGAGTGTAAGTACACTCCCTCCCAATACTTGATGTTTTCTGGGTTCGAGTGTAAGTACACTCCCTCCCAATACTTGATGTTTTCTGGGTTCGAGTGTAAGTACACTCCCTCCCAATACTTGATGTTTTCTGGGTTCGAGTGTAAGTACACTCCCTCCCAATACTTGTCTGAATCATTTTACATGCTTGTTTGTCCCTTCACTCGGGCTCATTATCCTAATGTAATACGCTCCCGTCACTTGGTTGTGCGTTTACATTGTTACCAAGTATTTTGCTTATCTGATTCATTTGGGCACTTTTTAATTAGTCCCATTCACCCTGCCCTTACTACATCGGATGTAAACGTGTCCGCCGTAAGAAGTTCATGGTAACATATGCCACTACTTACTTGGCCAGAGTAAGCGATTAACACATGGCACGCATGACCTTTTTACAGTTTTCACATCACGCCCTATGTAAGTAATACCTCTATCTGTTTTTCTTGGAAACAATATCCTGGATAGGTTTTCTATTCAGGTCTTTCCAAGTTTTTAATTTTTACATATGCAACTTTTAAGTTCCTACTTATTGTTGCATATTACTATTTATGCTATTATTTAAAATGTGCACCTGGTAATGTTTTCCCCGACGGGCGTTCTTTGCCATTAACCTTGTTCGCGGTCATTACGCGATTTAGTCCTCGGTGAGTATGCTCCTCTTGTCATACTTCGGACCGTTCCATCATCATATCCACAATTCGTTTGACTCTCGTCGTCTTCAAACGCGAGTGTCCTTCAATTTAAAACATTCACAAAAGTTAGTAACGTCAACCGCAATAATCGCCCGTATTATAATACAAGGCTTTTTCTACTACACGCGTCAACGCGCGTATTTTCGTCAACTATTTCAATCATTTTAATTGGGGTAACGCGTATCACACGATAGCCCTATGTGTTGTTTACAACACTTTAGCATACTAAGGTATTATCATACACGTACTTACCGGATTTGCGATCAAGCCTCGAACCGAACACTTTATTCTTTTAACCTTGAGCTCTGATTACCAACTTGTAACATCCTAGTTATTATTTTAAAGATTTTCGTATTATTAACGAAAATAAACATGTAGTTAACGTTAAGTATCCTTAGAAAATACGAGTTAATTAAATCATTCACAAATTCCAAGTACACCGCCTAATATGACCAAAATTCGTCTTTTAAAAATATCGATTTACAATGTGCGGAAACGTGAATCTGTATAGTGTTCGGTTCCTCGATGATGCTTGATCGTCTTCCGGCATCCAAAATGTACCTACATTTCATAAACATGAAATGCTTTAGTCATACAGGACTTAAAACGCGTCTAAACGAATTCGAGGAACAATTGATAACACAAACAAAGTTCTCAACCTGACCTCCACCGTAAATTACGGTGGTACCGTAATTTACGGTGGCCACTGGTACTACAGGCCCCTACCGTAAACCAGGAGGGATCCACCGTAGCATTTTTCAACTCCACCGTAAATTACGGTGGACACCGTAATTTACGGTGGCCCCTGCATCGAGTTTTCCATATATAAATGCATACACGCTCATAGCATCCCATAAACATTCTATAATAAGTTTAGAATATGATTCGGGACTCCTTTTTCGGTTACGGGACTGATTTGGACAATTCTGCACATTTTACTGAACTGGCAGCTGATGCACGGCCATGCACCCAACCGCACGGCCATGCATCCAACCGCACGACCATGCATCCAACCGCACGGCCATGCAGTTCCTACAACGTTGGGGGCACTGGCAGTGCACAAGCCAGTGCATTGATTTACTCGGAAACGCACGACCATGCGGCCAAGCGCACGACCGTGCACGACGCCCAGATCAGCTAACATTCATAAATGCTAAAACTCGCATAACTTGCTCGTTTTGCATCCGTTTTACCCGATTCTTTTTCCTATGCGATCGTAATTTAATTCTCCATCACATGGAGTAAAAATCCAATATTTGGACTACCGAAATTTGGGACTTTTAAGTCTTCGGCTTATTACCCTTTATACCCGATTTTGACCCGGTTACGCATTTTATCAAATAAACGTATTTATTTGATTCCTATACTTCATACACTTCATCAATAATTGTGATATACCATATTGGGTTCTAATCATAGGTTTATTATACAAATTAAACCCATTTTCACTAGCATGCTTATTTTGACCCGTTAAGGATATTTTAAGCACCTTTAAGCTAAATTTCGCTTTCATTCTAATCTAGCGTTGTAACCTATATCCCTTATATAGTACTCTTCCATCACAACTAAATGTGTGTTGGATTTAAAGTAGATATCTATGTGTTCCGAATTTATACCTCTTGAAATATCATTTTACGGCAAAGACTCATATGGAGTCTTTTGGCCCAAGAAATTCTTCTTTCCCTACCCGTACTCGTTCCAACTTTTGTTTAATCATAAGAATCCTTTCCAAACAACCTCTAAGAGTTGTTTGTTCAATTTAGCCTACATGGGCATTTTGGTCGATTTTGATCCTTCTTTTACAATGAAGGGCTATCACAAATTTTTCGACCAAATTAATATTTTTACATACATCATAAATAAGCGTACCTGACTCGAGTCAACAAATAGACCCGATCTTAATACCTTGCTTTATATTCGCTAATTAAGAACGGTGCGAATATCCATTGGATATCTATTCCTGTAAGCATATGACTCGACAAAAGAATCGTTAGTCGATATAGTCAAAAGGTGTTATCTACACCTTTTGACCCGTTTGGCCGAATTAACCATTTATCCTTGATTTTCTTGTTCCGTTCGATTACACGACGGAACATCACTTTTCAAATGTTTAGACACCTCATTCATAATTTATATGATAAGAAAACATTCCACAATTTAAGACTAGTGTAAGTTATACTTACCTTGCATCCGAATTATGCTTTTTCCGCCATTCTTGCTTCGTTTGACCCGCTTCATTTCCAAGCCTCCACCTAGCTTGTCAAGCGTCAAACTATTATCATAATTCGTAAGACGGTTATATTAGTCATCATTAATTATGACTATTCCATCTTACATATTTTCTATCACAATTACCGTTCGATCTTATTAATGGTCGGTTTGACTATTAAAAGTCAAATCACCAATTAACACATATGATTGCACTATCAAGTTCACAAGACTCAATTAGGCACATTATTAACACTTAGTTCTCATTTAGGCATTTTAACAAACACCTAATGGGCATAATTCTACACATTTGCTAACTAGTTCATAACTAGTCATTTTTACCAAGATTAACATCAAAATTCCACCACTAACTCTTATAATCAAATACTCAAACTTGCAAATTGTTTAAGTATTTCATGATTACTTAACATGCAGGATGATTCCAATCATAATCATATCATCAAATCCATCTTATGACTAATACCCACTTAGCCTAGTGTGAGAATTCATTCAATCATTCAATTCCTATCATGTTATGCATGATTTCACTTAGGGTTTTGTTACTAAACATGTATACATCACTAATTCAGTTCTAATTTCTACGATTTACACCAAAATCGCATATAGTGATGTTCATTCAATTTTTACAACTTCATGTAACAACACAATTTTACATACCTCTTGATTCCCCTTGACTTGGTGATCATTTGTATGTATTCATGCCTTTGATTCGAGCCCGATTTGGCCTTCAATTTGGTTGATTTTGTGAAACTAGGGTTTTTGGTTCTTGGAGAACCTTCTGGTCGATCAGAACACGCACACAATGTGTGTGTGTGTATTTTTTTTTTGTTTTAATAAAACAAGTTTCCCACTTGTCCATTTTAGTCCCTCATGTTTTATTTTGACCAAATGAAGCTATATCTCATCATTAGTTACTTAATCTCATGCAACTAACTAGGTTAGTTACTCCTAGTTACTTTAACGGGTTCGGGAAGTTATAACCCGTTATGTTTTAAGTCCCGTTATTTTGGCCTTTTTAAATACTTTGTTCTCTCAAAGTATTTACTCCCCTTTTTAATTAATATTAGGCTTATATATTTGAGTCCTAATACTTACCGGGATAATTTTTACCACTAACGGTATTTTACCCGTCTTTTAGTATTAACAGGGTTTGATTACCAAACCCGTTTTTGGGGTGTTACAATTTCCAAGCTTGATCTTCCCTAGCTTAAAAGCTAGTAGTAAGTCTCTTGAATCTTCATTTGCTTCATATTTAGAGTGGTTAATAGTTATTTTATGATGAGAATCTATGAACACTAAAGGATCATAAACAAAGTCTTGAATACAAAGTAACATGATGATGAAATAAGATGAAAACATGAGGAAATGAAGTTGTTTGGTCATGTTGATGATTACTTGATGTTTATTTGGTGATTACTAGCAATATGATATTTGATCATCATATGAAGCTTGTTAAGTTATGATTAAAAACATGACTTAACAAGTTAGAGGTGATTATGTGTACATAAAATAATCATCTTCTTGTTAGAGCATGAACTTGGGAATAAAAGTGATTTTCTTAGAAAATAGTAAACCTAGTGGACTAGTAAACTTGTAAACTCAAGACTTGTGTATGAGTTATTTTAGAAAACCAAGTTTAAAAGACGGTTTTTGAAAAAGTATGATTCTTACATATACTTACACCATCTTTGAAATAAACTAAGTATATGGATGCTAGTAAAACATGAAAATATTGTAAATAGATATTTTTGTAAAATAAGTTCACTAGTTGTGAACATCTAAAAACCCCGAGAGTAAGACTTTTACAAAAATAAACACACTTTGGAGGGTAACTAAACCCACTAAACACCCCACTAAGTTACTACGCGTTTTTACTAAAAACCAAGTTCATGTTATTATCTTAAGTGCATTGTTTTGCACTTGGCTAGTGTAATATTGTTTATAACTTGTTATTGATTGTTGAATGATTTTTGGAAAAGAAAATGATATTCTTATTAGCATGGACACCTCCGTTTACAAAGAAAACTCTGGCAAAATTTTCTAAAAATTCCAACACTTAGAAGATATTTTTTTCTAAACAAGCATTACAAGTATATTTTATAACTTGTGTTTCGAATATAAACTTCGCCATAATTTTTTGGTAACAAAATACAAAGTGTCGGAGGTTGGTTTTTGGTAAATAAAAATGGGTAAATATATATATTTAGAATATATATCTTATATTAGAACACTTGTGTGGATACTTGTTTATTTTGTGAGATAGTTATATTATTTTAGGGTAAAATAATGTAACTTAACAATATAACTTGACATTAGAATTGTGTCGTACGTGATAGGAGTAATGAGTAGATAAACCGTACGTAGGATACGTGTTATGGATGAGAAACTGATTGTTATCTGTACCTTATTAGGACGTGGTTGATTTCCTGATTATTTGAGTAATTAATCTAACCGAGCAAACCGAGGTGAGTTCACACACTTTCTAAGGCATGGGATTCCCGGTGGTTGGGAATGGATTAAAGAATTAAAACGGATCCTACATATCCTCCTTGGGTAGGATATGTACGGTCATCCTCCATAGGTAGGATGCCAATATTAATCCTGCGTATTATCCTTGGGTAGAATACGTACGTTCGTCCTCCTTGGGTAGGACAACAACCTTAAAACTTACTAGACACAACTCTATCATTAAGTCCCTCATTTTTATATCGACTTAATCGCCGAGGCCAATGGCAAGTGGATCATTAGTAAATAGCGCTATTAGGTTTAACAAACCTCACACCGTGCCAGTCGGACGGGCATGTACTAATGGACTATGGCAAACTGTCGATGTTGATAGACATCGACGTAGGGCACAACTTATTTTCGTTAGTAGTCGATATGGTAACGATCTAGTAGTTCACATGGGGAAGCCCCCACTGATCATGGATATGGTTTAGATAATAAAGAAGGAACTGGTTAATCATACTTTCAACTATGGGGTAACCCCCATGGCAAATAAGCCAACGAAAGCCAAACCATGTTTTCAGAAACAACTTAAAACTAAACAACCAACCGTGAACTCACTCAACTTTGTTGTTGACTTGTTGTTACATGCCTTACAGGTCGTTAGATGCTTATGGAGCTTGCACGAGGAGGAGGTCGTTGTGGGATGCAGATTGTTATGTCCCGTGCTAAACATTTAATCCTTATGAACTTATCAAATCTACGTTTTGGACTTTAAACTTATGAACTATGGGACTTATGTTTTAGTTTTACGTATTATGCTTCCGCTGTTAACTTAAGATTGGTTACTTTCTTTGGTCACCAATCGTATTGTGGTTGGTTTTATTTACTTAATTATGTTGTTCAATATGATTGGTGGCTCGATCCTGGTCATGTCACGCCTCCAGGCAGTGATACTCCGCGTGTGGATTTTGGGGGTGTGACAGATTGGTATCAGAGCCATTGGTTATAGTGAGCTTGGTTTTAAAAAGGGAAAAGCTTTTTGACAAAACTATACTATAACCTGTACAGTGCTCAACGATCCACAACGACGCTTCACTCCACGTGCAAGACTCGACACAATAGGTGGTATGATTTATGTTATATTGTCGGTTAGATAGTTCACACTGTGCATTAATTAACGTGATAATTGCTAATTGAACCTTGTGTGCTTACTTTCTACTGTCGTCCCACGCTTATGCACTTTCGCAACACTTTTCTCACTTACGTTGCTTCGTTGTGAAGATCATGAACGGACGCAGAGGACGTGGTGGTATCAACCTAACTCAAGCCCAGTTGACGGCTTTGATCAATGAACGAGTTGCTGAGGCACTCGTAGCTGTCCCTGCAGGAGGTATAACCTGCCATATCAACCCATCTTAGGACGTTTAGGTCCTACCTTCGCAAACCAACCCTTGTGCTTAACCTTGTCTTTTATTCTCGCGCCACAGGTCAACATGCTCAACCTCCCGTGTGCACGTTCAAAACATTCATGGACTGCCGACCTAGTACTTACAGCGGCACAGAAGGAGCTGTAGGTCTTCTTCACTGGTTTGTGAAGCTTGAGTCTGTTTTTGAGATGTGTGAATGCCCTGAAGATCGTAGGGTGAAATTTGCTGGAACACTCGAAGGTGCTGCGTTAACCTGGTGGAAAGCACAGGTTTAACTACTAGGGCTGGCGGTTGCTAATGCCACCCCATGGAATGATTTCAAAGAATTGATCAATGAAGAGTATTGTAGTCGTGACGACATCCACAAGCTAGAGGTGGAATTTTTCAATCTGAAAATAACGGGGTCTGAAATCGAAGTATAAACAAAGAGATCGAACGAATTAGCCATCTTGTGCCCCACTATGGTGGACCCTCCCATCAAACGTATTGAGTTGTACCTCAAGGGTCTTGTACCAGAGATTCAGAGTCACGTGACTTCAGCTAACCTGGGTACCATTCAGCAAATCATCCGGTTGGCTCATCGTCTCACTGATCAGGCAGTTGAGCAGAACAGGCTGCCCAAGCGTGTTAGCGCTACTACTACTACTAATGCTCCCAATGATAACAAGCGAAAGTGGGATTGAAATTCGGGCAAGGGTTCTACATCAGTTCAGACTCAGTTCCAGCAGCGAAAGACAGATGAGTACAGGAGCCCCAGTCAGCAGTCTTCTGGGAATCAAGGTCAGGGTGGATACAGGGGAAATCACCCTAAATGCAATCGATGTAATTTGCACCATAGCGGGCCGTGCAACAAAGGTCGTTGTCAGATATGTAACAAGCTGGGTCATGAGGCCAAGGATTTGCAGGAGCCCACGTCCTGCGAATCAGAATCGTCAGCAACAACAACAAGCTCCACAGAACCACCAGCAGCAGCAATAGCAGGGCAATAAAGGATGCTTTCAGTGTGGCGCTGAAGGCCACTTTAAGAGGAACTGTCCTCAGCTGAACCAGAATCAGAACAACAACAACCAGGGAAACGGGAACAACAATGGATGCAACAATGGAGGCAACAACGGGGGTAACAATAATGGCAATGGCGCCCGAGGTCGTGCCTTCATGATTGGTCAGGGTGATGCAAGGAACGATCCCAACGTTGTGTGGGTAAGTTTCTTCTAGACGATTTCTTTGTTACTGTTTTATTTGATTCGGGTGCCGATACTAGTTATGTGTCCTAAAAATTTAGCCAAATGCTTAAGCGCACTCCAACACTTTTGAACACCAAACACACAGTAGAACTAGCAAACGGTAAAAGTCTTGAAGCCACACACATAGTTAAGGGTTGTAACCTCGTCCTAGCTAGTCAAACGTTCTCTATCGATCTTATTCCTATCGTTCTGGGTAGTTTCGACGTTGTTATTTGGATGGATTGGTTATCTCATCAGCAAGCAGAAATTCTTTGCGATGAGAAGATTGTCCGCATCCCTCGTTCTAGTAAAGAACCTCTCGTAATTCGTGGCGACAAGAGTGGTGCTGTTGTGGGCATCATCTCTTTCCTTAAGGCCCAGAAGTGTTTGCGAAAGGGCCACACTGCTATTCTAGCCCTCGTTTCTGATACATCCTCAGAAGAAAGGAAGATAGAAGACATTCCAATTGTGCGTGACTTTCCTGAGGTATTCCTGGAGGAGTTACCTGGTCTTCCGCTTCATCGTCAAGTTGAATTTCAGATCGAGCTAGCTCCTGGAGCAGCGCCCATAGCTCGAGCACCTTATCGTCTAGCTCCATCAGAACTTGAAGACCTGTCCACGCAACTACAAGAACTCTTGGAAAAGGGTTTCATACGTCCTAGCTCTTCGCCCTGGGGAGCTCTAGTGCTATTCGTGAAGAAGAAAGACGGTACCTTCAGAATGTGTATTGACTACCGCGAACTCAACAAGGTAACCGTGAAGAATTGTTATCCTCTCCCACGCATTGATGACTTATTCGACCAGTTGCAAGGGTCGAGTTATTACTCTAAGATTGATTTGAGATCGGGATACCATCAGCTGAGAGTCCGAGAAGAGGATGTCCCTAAAACAGCATTCAGGACTCGGTATGGGCATTACGAGTTTCTGGTTATGAATTTTGGATTGACGAATGCACCTGCAGTCTTCATGGATCTCATGAACCAAGTGTGCAAACCTTAACTGGATAAATTTGTCATAGTCTTCATCGATGACATCCTGGTCTATTCTAAGAGTCAGGAGGAACACGAGCAACATCTGAGGCTTATTCTGGAACTTCTTCGAAAATAGCAGTTGTATGCCAAGTTTTCGAAATGTGACTTTTGGCTTCGCGAAGTCCACTTTCTAGGCCATGTGGTAAACAAGGATGGGATTCATGTTGATCCATCCAAGGTAGACTCGATCAAGAACTTTGTAGCGCGCCTCTCCTCTCATTGCCTAACGGCACCGATGATTTTATGGTTTACTGCGACACTTCCATCCTAGGACTTGGTTGCGTGTTGATGCAACGTGATAAGGTCATTGCCTACGCATCGCGCCAACTTAAGGTTCATGAAAGGAACTACACTACACACGACCTGGAATTGGGAGCAGTTGTTTTCGCACTTAAGATATGGAGACATTACCTGTACGGTACCAAGTGCACCATTTACACCGATCACAGGAGTCTCGAGCATATCTTCAAGCAAAAGGAGTTAAACATGCGACAACGCCGGCGGGTCGAACTCTTGAATGATTACGAATGTGCGATCAAGTATCATCCGGGCAAAGCCAATGTTGTGGCCGACGCTCTCAGTCGAAAGGACACTATACCTAAGCGTGTACGTGCGTTACAGCTTACCATCCACTCTAGCCTCCCCGCTCAAATACATGACGCTCATGTTGAAGCATTGAAGGCAGAGAACATCAGGGCTGAATCCTTACGAGGATCGAGACAGTGGCTAGAACAAAAGGAAGACGGCGCCTACTATGTAACTGGGCGCATCTGGGTCCCACTTTACGGAAACTTACGTGAGCTTGTGATGGATGAAGCGCACAAGTCTTGTTACTCAGTACATCCTGGTGCAGATAAGATGTACCACGACTTAAAAACTACATACTGGTGGCCTGGTAAGAAAGCCAACATAGCAACCTACGTCAATAAATGCTTGACCTGTGCTAGGGTCAACGTCGAATACGAGAAACCATCAGGCCCACTCCAACAACCAGAGATCCCGAAATGGAAATGGGAGCAAATTTCCATGGATTTCGTTACTAGCCTTCCGAGATCACAACGCGGAAACGATACCATTTGGGTGATCATGGATCAACTGACCAAGTCTGCATATTTTCTGGCTATCAAAGAAACGGATAAGTTTTCTACTCTGGCAGACGTCTACCTAAAGGAAGTAGTATCAAGGCACGGAGTGCCAACCTCCATCATTTCTGATCATGACTCACGTTTTACATCTGAATTGTGGCGAGCTATGCACAAGTCCTTTGGCTCTCGATTAGACATGAGCACGACATATCATCCACAGACGGATGGGCAATCTGAACGCACCATCCAAACCCTTGAAGACATGCTTACGGCATGCGTAATCTACTTTGGCAATGGCTGAGAAAAACACCTCCCGTTAGTGGAGTTTTCATATAACAACAGTTATCACACCAGTATCCAGGCCACTCCGTTCGAGGCATTGTACGGACAGAAGTGCCGATCACCTCTTTGTTGGGCAGAGGTTGGCGATAGCCAAATCACTGGCCCAGAACTAGTAGTGGATACAACCGAAAGGATTGCTCAGATACGACAACGAATGGCGGCAGCTCGTGACCGTCAGAAAGCTATGCTGATAAGCGCAGGAAACCACTCGAGTTCCAGGTTGGGGATCGAGTGCTACTCAAAGTCTCACCTTGGAAAGGTGTAGTTCGTTTTGGAAAACGAGGCAAACTCAATCCGCGCTATGTCGGACCGTTCGAAATCATTGAGAAGATTGGCAAGGTGGCTTATAAGCTAAATCTACCGGCAGAACTTAGCGGAGTTCACAATGTTTTCCATGTGTCGAATCTGAAGAAGTGTCTGTCAGATGAGACCCTCATAGTTCCCTTAAAGGAGCTCACTATCGACGACCAGCTGCGATTCGTCGAGGAACCAGTAGAGATCACTGATCGAGATGTTAAAATTCTCAAGCATACTAGAATACCTCTCGTCCGAGTTCGTTGGGATTCCCGTCGTGGCCCAGAGTATACCTGGGAACGAGAAGACCAAATGAAACTCAAGTACCCCTAGCTGTTTAAGAAAAGTGCAACCACTACTGAGACTAAAGCTATTGCAGAATTTCGGGACGAAATTCCAAACCAACGGGGGGATGATGTGACACCCCAGGAAAACCAGGAAAACCACGCAACTTAACTAGCTTCCTCAGTAATCACGCGCTAAATTTCGGGACAAAATTTTCTTAACAGGGGGAGAATGTGACAACCCTCCTAATTACGTGTATCCATACGATTAATTAATGTTAATTAATGTGCTTGATGTCTATGCTGAATTACTTAACTGCTTTCTGATTACTGTGTCATACTAACATGTGCTTGTTAACATACTAGTCTTGTGCAGAAAAAGTTACTAAATAGTCCTGTATGCTTCCCTAAGTGTTGGGAATTAAAAGTGTTACAAAAAGATATATAAAACACACTTTACGGATTAATTAAGCACTTTAACGGAACAGTATCAAACCGAACAACCGGATATTACCCGGAACACAAAAATATTGTTAAACACATTGTTTCACTTTTACTGAGCTAGTTATGGTCCCTGAACACCCTAACACACTATATATTACTTAACACACATAAATCACTAACTAAACACTTGGAATCTAACTAATTTCCCTAACCATCCATCACCACCCAACTAAACCAACCCCCCCCCCCAACCGGTTATGGAACATGGGACCCACCCCATGATTTTATCTAATTGTTTATTTGATCTTGTTTGTTATCTTGAAACACATTACACAAGGGGTTAAGCAATGTTGGAAGTTTATTTATAAAACCACTAGACATTCATCCTCATTTCTAATTCATCATTCAACACACCTCACTCTCTCTTCCCTCCCTCTAGTCTCGGCCGAGATCAAGGCCACCACCACCACCATTTTTCACTTCCATTCCATCCATTCTCTAGTGATATTAAGGTGTATCAAGGTGAATAACGAAGGGTGGAACTCATGGATCATCAAGGACCTCTCTAGTTTGCTTTTATCCTCTACATTTCCAAGCTTGTTCTTCCCTAGCTTAAAAGCTAGTAGTAAGTCTCTTGAATCTTCATTTGCTTCATATTTAGAGTGGTTAATAGTTATTTTAAGATGAGAATCTATGAACACTAAAGGATCATAAACAAAGTCTTGAATACAAAGTAACATGATGATGAAATAAGATGAAAACATGATGAAATGAAGTTGTTTGGTCATGTTGATGATCACTTGATGTTTATAAACTTCGCCATAATTTTTTGGTAACAAAAACAAAGTGTCGGAGGTTGGTTTTTGGTAAATAAAAATGGGTAAATATATATATTTAGAATATAAATCTTATATTATAACACTTGTGTGGATACTTGTTTATTTTGTGAGATAGTTATATTATTTTAGGGTAAAATAATGTAACTTAACAATATAACTTGACATTAGAATTGTGTCGTACGTGATAGGAGTAATGAGTAGATAAACTGTACGTAGGATACGTGTTATGCATGAGAAACTGATTGTTATCTGTACCTTATTAGGACGTGCTTGATTTCCTGATTATTTGAGTAATTAATCTAACCGAGCAAACCGAGGTGAGTTCACACACTTTCTAAGGCATGGGATTCCCGGTGGTTGGGAATGGATTAAAGAATTAAAACGGATCCTACATATCCTCCTTGGGTAGGATATGTACGGTCATCCCCCATAGGTAGGATGCCAATATTAATCATGTGTATTATCCTTGGGTAGAATACGTACGTTCGTCCTCCTTGGGTAGGACAACAACCTTAAAACTTACTAGACAAAACTCTATGATTAAGTCCCTCATTTTTATATCGACTTAATCACCGAGGCCAATGGCAAGCGGATCATTAGTAAATAGCGCGAAAAATTCCAACACTTAGAAGATATTTTTTTCTAAACAAGCATTACAAGTATATTTTATAACTTGTTTTTCGAATATAAACTTCGCCATAATTTTTCAGTAACAAAATACAAAGTGTCGGAGGTTGGTTTTTGGTAAATAAAAATGGGTAAATATATATATATTTAGAATATATATCGTATATTAGAACACTTGTGTGGATACTTGTTTATTTTGTGAGATAGTTATATTATTTTAGGGTAAAATAATGTAACTTAACAATATAACTTGACATTAGAATTGTGTCGTACGTGATAGGAGTAATGAGTAGATAAACCGTACGTAGGATACGTGTTATGCATGAGAAACTGATTGTTATCTGTACCTTATTAGGACGTGCTTGATTTCCTGATTATTTGATTAATTAATCTAACCGAGCAAACCGAGGGGAGTTCACACACTTTCTAAGGCATGGGATTCCCGGTGGTTGGGGATGGGTTAAAGAATTAAAAAGGATCCTACATATCCTCCTTGGGTAGGATATGTACGGCCATCCTCCATAGGTAGGATGCTAATATTAATCCTGCGTATTCTCCTTGGGTAGAATACGTACGTTCGTCCTCCTTGGGTAGGACAACAACCTTGAAACTTACTAGACAAAACTCTATGATTAAGTCCCTCATTTTTATATCGACTTTGTAGGATCGTGTAGTTGACCCGAACGAGTCGTTCAGAGGAGTTTTGATCTGTTTCAGGTGCGGAAAACAAGAAACAGACTTAGAAACAGCTAGTTCTTCACTTTAAACACTGATTTAATTGATCTAACACTGATTACACGCACTGGATAAACCGGCAGCACCTCGGTATCCAAATCAAGAACAGTTGCATTTGATTTCGCTTGTAACCTATATATACTAATCAGATTCCGCTTGAAACACACTATCATTAGTTCAAGCGGAGCAAGGAGATTGGTGATTCCGCTTGAAACTTATCAAAGTCATTTCAAGCGGAATAGCTCCTTCAAGCGAAATCACTTACAAATCAACCTTAAATCTCCTATTTTCTCGTACAACGTGCCCTGATCTAATCTATCTAGTACAAGACTCGATACAAGACGAAGTTGACAGATGCATGCACTAACAAACTCCCCCTCGGATGTTGACGAGTCTTACAGTGTCGAGTCTTTGCAACTTCAGTCTCTATCAGTCCTTGGGCTTCACTCTTTCTATCTTCTCTTGCATGTCTTCAGACTCCCCCTAACGATGTGCTGGCATTCCTTAAGTTCATCAGCATCATCAGCTTCAGGATCGTAATCTGGCCTTCACAAGTTCAAGACCATTGCCTGGCTCACACTTTGTCCACATAATCGAAACCTGGCTCATGCTCTATCCACAGAATGTTCAAGTATCGGAACCTGGCTCTTTAAACATAAGCTTCTCAGGATCGATCAACCTGGCTTTTCTATATCCAAACACTCTTTATGCTGTTCCAAGATCGTACCCTGGCTCTCATCCAGCTCAGAATCGTCACCTGGCTCAGACTTACACCTGCACAATCTCTACCTCAAAGTAAATACTTACATTTAAACTATTTCAAATTTAGGTATTCAGACTCCCCCTCAAGTTTAACCATAATCTTGATGAACCACTTGAAGATTTGATCAAAAACATATTTGATTAAACATACTTCCCCTCACAAAAATGTCATCATGTTTAGCACTTGGAACTTTGAAAATCAGCTCTTCAACACAAGTTGTCAAAAATCTTTTTGGATTTTTCAAAAATTTATGCTAAAACACACCAAAAATCTTTTTGGATTTTTTGATTGTAAAGGAATGTAGTAAAGAAATATTTACAAACAATATTTTTGTGAGTTTGTGTAAGAGGATCATATCAGTTTATGAGACAAATCACCAACACCGTTAAGCTTTATTTCATTTTAAGTTCTAAACAATTCACCTAGATTGTCAGTATACTGGTCCACTTAAATTTTCACACAAAGTTCAATTGTTTCAAGATACGAGATTAATGTCTTAAGCACTTAAACTTATTCGCGTGTCCCACTACTTGAATATACTCCCGTATCCAGATCCCAATATTCAGTCTTACAGGTGAGTATACCACAGATGATATCTGTAAGGGGTTAGATGCGAAACCGTGAGAGCTCAGGTCAGAACTTCCGTTCAGCAGAGAGATGATGGTTCGACTTTAGGTGTGTCCCCTTTAGAGGATCTTTTCTTCAACAGCACATGATTAGCATTTTTCAATGTTTCATCATTTTTTATGTTGAGGGCTTTGCTTTTTCAAGCATTTGCAGAAAGTATTATACGGGGACTAGGTCAGAATTTCCATTCAGCAGAAGTCCCGAGATAATACCCCAGATATCACTGAGCATAAAGACCTAGTATCTCAGAAAGAGGGACCTTTCAAACAAGATTTCAGGGGTTACCTATATATCCAAGAAATTGTTCCCCACGAAATAAGTAAGTTTGAAATTTATAGGTTTATATCTCGTCACAATCTACTAAATGTGTAAAAACCTACTGGCATACCCGCAATGAGATTGTTTATCACATTTGACTATACATATCTTTAGCATGTTGTGATCATTTCCTCTTTTTACAACAAAACTCGTTTTGAATTTTATCATGTTTTTGGCTTTTTCAAATTTTCTAATGTTTTTGGATTTTCTGAAAATTTTTACTCCCCCTAAAATGCAAACACATTTAAAAAAAAAATTGAAAACAAACTGAGCTCTTGACCCATTTTGTAGAAACTATACAGAAAAATGACAACCGATATCAAATCGCTTCAATTCGCCATCCACTTAGCATAAACAATCAGAACTCCCCCTTTCAACAAACTATTTTCTCATTAAGATTTCAAAACACTTAAGTTTGTTTTAATCAAAATGATTTTTCCGGTAAATGAGTTTGTTTTTACCACTTGTAGGTTAGGGTTCATCATCTTGTTCAATTTTAACCACTTGTAGAAAATCAAGTACAACTTAATGTCCCTGATTTACCACTTGCAAGTATTGCACAAGCAAACCTCTTTACCAGTTGTAGGAACACAATCACCTGTATCAAGTGTAGGAATAAAACATCTACACTCAATCATTTTACCAACTAGAATGTCGATTCCTGCTTCGCACTTACCAACCTGGAAGCTCTGGCAAGTCACACTTAACCTGTAAAAATTTAACCATTTTAAAATTCATTCACATAATCAACTATCAAGAATGATGCCGATTCCTGATCCACGATTACAAACTTAGGATCTCCGGCAAGTCCAGTGTTCACATATTAAAAACAGACATCCACGCTTCTGCAAGCTTGGATGATAGCTTATCCAATTCACTTTCAGTCAGGGTATATGTTGCTTTCTTTGTTTCATAAAACTCTTTTACCCCTTTCACCTTTCTATCAACCATTATTCCAAAAATCTTTTTCACGCTTCCATTAAACTCTTTATCGACATCAAATTCTTTCTTTTCAAAATAGAATTGATTCGATATCTCAACCTTACCAACTTTGGATTTAAAATTCTCAGACCTCAATGGAGGAAAATTCTCATCATCCATCGGAGGTACTGAGTTTTCCTTTTTAAACTCAACCTGTGGCTCCTCTGATTTTGTGGAATCAGGTTCATCGCCGACTTTCTCATCAACATTTTTAACAACCCACACTTGGTTGTCTTTTGCTTTCTTTTTGTAAAAATTTTTCTTTGAACACTCACCAACTTCATGAGTCGAGTTTTCAAAAGTTTTGAAATTTTCAGTTGGTTGTTCAACATTGACAACTTTTTCTTTCAGTTTTTCAGAGACTCCCTATTTTGTATTAGTAATTGTCGGACAATTCGATGCAATGTGACCAGCTTCGCTGCATTTAAAACAGGTTCTAGTCTCTATTGGATGAAACACTCCAGTTCCTTTTCTTTTCTTCTCAGCAAGAAACTCCTGGTTTGATTGTTTCCAAAACGGTTTCTTCTGTTCATATTCAGCACTTCCACCTGAAACAAATTCTGTTTTTGTTTTAGAATTTTTCTCATTTTTATAATTTTCTGGTGGAATAAAACCTAAACCTTTCTTTTTGAAATTACCATTATGGTTTGGTTTCTTTTGAAAACCAGAACCAGAATTGTAACCCTTTTTCTTGTTTAATCGTTGTTGAACTCTTGAAGTGTATTTTTTAGGTTCTCCAGTAAGATTTAAATCTTTAATTTCAGAAATATTAATTTCTGTCATTTTGAAAACCTTTATTATCATTTCAAATTTAACACTTCTTATTGGAAACTCTTTGTCAGAATATAATTTGTCAGAATCATTCAAAGTGTGACAACCCGGAACTTGAAAGGTTAGTATCTTGTAGTTTCACGATTCTAATTCTTAAAAATTCTCATATGTAAATTAACACACACTTTAATCACCTTACACTACCCTTCGGCCCATAATATTTGGAGTGTAACCGAGCCCACTGAGCATTCACGTTGATTTCGGCCCAACGCCTTTTTATATTATCATTCGATCTGGGTTCACCTAGCTATCTGGCATCGGCCCACATGTATGGTGTTTTCTTTTATCACTAGCCCACTTAGATAACCAAATCTCTAATTAATTAGGAATCCTATTTAGATAACTGGCCCAACTCTTTTATTGTCTATTGTCTAGATGGTGTAACCAGCCCAACACCTTAATCCTTTCAAATAGGGAATACGTATTATAATCTAACTAAAACTCTGATTACGCTTAAAACTATAACAAACCCTACACCCTACCCTCTCATACGTTCGGCAGCAGGAGACTTTCCCCCCCCCCCCCCCTCTCGAAGCAATCTGTAATCTGTGAACATCCGCTCGTTAGTCGAGTTCTTGGTTAGTAGATTCATGTTAGTTTTAATTATTAATTGACTGATCTTGTTAATTTCTATGGGTCGATCTTGTTTATGTGTGAGTTTGAATAACAAAAGAGTGTGCGTATGCTATGTGATGTTGATATTATGTGATTGCCATGTGATATCATCGGTCCTATAGGGTTCAAGTAATATGGCCATTGTAAAAAAAAAAATAATAAAAACCTAAAGGGGGCCGAACAAAGGTCTTTATTATGGCATATGGTTGATGTCATGCAGGTATTGGGCCGAGCCATGGTCCAATGGGATGGCTGGGATTAATCTAATGGAACAATATGAATTTATTAATAGATCCTAGTACTATTTGATGTTGATAAGGTTATTTGCAAGTCAATTCACTAGTTATTATCATGCCATTCACATGTAATCTGGCCGAGTGGTTGGTAAAGCATGTGCATTATGAGAGTGGGAATTTCATATTAGAGGGATAGTGAACGTAAGTAGTCATTGTCGTTATTTGTTTCTTTAATTCTATTTACTTTTGTTAATAGGGATAATATTAGGAATGGGTTGTTTAGGTTGATTTTGTGTGCATGTATGTGGTATGTTTAGTCGTTACATGTTAAGCAATTATGCGGTGGCTCTAGGTGAAAGAACAAACTGTCATGCTTCATGCTTTGAATTAGGTGTGTATGCGATACATGTACTGTGAATGCGTCTTAGGTGATCAATGAATACGTGAATACTTGAATATGAAAATTGTGGTTCATATGCACGTAAAACTGACTGTGCTATCGGTAACTTCTTTAGGACGTACTTGATTAACTGCTAGACTCATATATAATCTTACCGAGCAAACCAAGGTGAGTTCACTGCACTTTTCTCAAGCATGCGTCCCGGTGGTTTGGGACAACTGGTAAACATTTGGAAGGGAAACATTGGGTAAATAACTTAATCGGTTTTGGTTATTGCCTGGAGGGCAATGGGGGTGATTAGTTGATAGCGCTATTAGGTACTAATTATCTGGGTTTCACTATGGTTGTTCAGAGGCACACTCCTCGGTTACGTAAGGGCGGTTCCCCTAGGGTAACTAACCGGACAACATAGTGGGTTGCTTAGAGGCACACTCCTCGGTTACGTAAGGGCGTAGTCCCTAGGGTAATCTAACTTGAGCAACATCGTAACATATCATTGAATCGTATTAACACATATCTGGTAACACCACGCGTAATAACACCTTGAACTCACCAGCGTAGTCTGACACACTTGTTTGCATGCTTGTAGGTTATTAACGTTTGGAACATGGACTTGCTATCTGGAAGTGCTGGAGTGGTCATGGATCGAGACTCTTGGATTCACTTATAAACAATACATTGATTTGATTATTATTATGAAACGATTACATGCTTCCGCTACACAGCTTTTGAGAATTGATATCATGTAGACAACTTGCTTGATAATTAACGTCATGGCTTATCTAAATATTTATCATTGGTTCAATGTGATTGGTGGCTCGAACTCTGATGCGTAACACGCCACGCGGGGTTTCCGCAGGTAGAATTTTGGGGGTGTTACAGTTGGTATCAGAGCCACTGGTTATAGTGAACTAGGTTTTAAAACGTTTTGTAAAACCAGACTATAACCGAACAACTTCGAAAATCGATCATGACACTCAGCTCCAGATTGCAAGGTTCGTCTCTCTCACTTATTGCATTACTTGCTTAGCAGTCACACACTCACAGCACACATGAACTGAAACATTTAACACCATAGTGACTCGATAGCGTGACACTACTCTTTGACTCATGTAAACCATAGAACTGTGATATCATCTGTTGTGTTGTTTGAATGGGGGAAACTTCGAGCGTAAGCAAAGAGGCACTGAGATAAGCATGCAAATTGCCTTATTATTATGGGTGCACACTTAATAATAACGCGGGGTGCATGCAAGTCCCAGTGAGGCTTATCGAGCGTAAGGAGGGTTCTGCCCTACTATGTGTGAACTTGGTAGTACGTAAATATCAGCATGATGCTTGACTCCTATCTCGTTTCGATTCCTAAATCGGTTTATTCCCAACTATAGAAACATGAGCGGACGAGGACACGGACGTGGTAACATCACCATGACTCAGGCTGAGTTGACTGACCTAATCAATACTCGCGTAGCTGAGGCTTTAGCAGCCTATCAAGCTGGTACAGAATGTACCAAGTCCTCTTAACTCTTAAACCACGTACACGTCTTTTCATTTCTATAATGTGTTTCCTCCCGTTATTTAGGTCAGCAAGCGCAACCACAACCTAATCAGCCTGTGTGCACATTCAAAATGTTTATGGACTGCAAGCCACAGACCTTCACCGGGACTGAAGGGGCTGTGGGACTCCTAAGATGGTTCGAAAAAGCGGAGTCTGTGTTTGCTATCTGTAACTGTCCCGCTGGGGACAGGGTGAAATATGCTGCGGGTACCTTGGCGGATGGTGCCCTAACGTGGTGGAACGCCCAGGTACAGTTGTTGGGCATCGAGGCAGCGAATGCGACAACCTGGGAAGACTTTAAAGAACTGATCAGGGAAGAGTACTGTCCTCGGGACGAGGTCCAGAAGTTGGAAAACGAATACTACAACTTGAAGATGGTTGGATCTGAAGTCGAAGCGTATGTGAAACGATCGTATGAACTGGCCGACATGTGCCCGAACTTGTCTCGGCCTATGTCCCGGAGGATTGAATTATTTATCAAAGGGTTGCCTCCTCATGTGAAGAGCTTGGTCACTGCAGCCCATCTCAATGACTTGACACAGATCGTTCGTCTGACTCACAAGATTGTGGATCAAGAGGTGGAAAGCGAATCGTTACCTCCACGTATTTCAGTCGCTACTGCTGCTACACCCACTGCCACTGCGTTCACTAATGATAACAAGCGAAAGTGGAGTGATCATGACAAAGCATCTAGTGCTGGCCAGACTCAGAAAAGGCCAGACAACAGCAGCCGCAACATCAGCCAGTCGTCTTCTGTCAATCCAGGCCAGGGAAGCGACCACAGCCAGGGTTCGTATGCAGGGAGGAAGCCACGATGCAACAGGTGTGGCTATCATCATTGGGGGCCGTGTGGTCGGACGTGTAACAAATGTGGTAAGTCAGGCCATGAGGCCAGGGATTGTAGGGCCTCACAACCCAAACACCAGCAGCAACAGAACCAGCAAAACCAAGGACAACAGGGGCAACCACCCCAGCAGAACCAGGGCTTCAGGAAGGGGTGCTATCAGTGTGGTGATGAGGGTCACTTTAAACGGGATTGCCCTCAGTTAAACCAGAACGCCAACAACAACAACCGCCAGAATAACGACAATGCTGGAAGCAACAACAATGGCAACGAGGCAAGAGGTCGAGCTTTCGTGTTAGGACAAGGGGACGCGATGAACGATATTTGAACTTATAACTTATTTTGGGTTTTCATTTTTATGTTTTCGCTACTCAAACAAAGTTTGGTTTGAACATCAATCGTATTGGGTTTTATGAATTATTTTAACTACTATACTTTATGTTTGATGTGATGGATGGTTTGATATTATTGAACGCACCTGCCGTATTTATGGACCTTATGAACAGGGTGTGCAAACCCTAACTAGACAAGTCTCCATTGTCTTCATCGACGACATTTCCAATCTACTCCAAGAGTCAGGAGGAACACGAGCAGCATCTACGCCTTATTTTGAAGCTTCTTCAAAAGGAACAGCTGTGCGCTAAGTTTTTGAAATGCAACTTCTGGCTTCGTGAAATCTACTTTCTAGGCCACGTAGTGAACAAGGATGGGATCCATGTCAATCCATCCAAGGTAGACTCGATCAGGAACTGGCCTGCACCACGTACGCCAGTGGAGATACGCCAATTCTTGGGTTTGGCAGGTTACTACGGACGGTATACCAAGGATTTCTCGAAGATTGCGCAGCCACTTACACTACTGGCACAGAAGGGTGTCACCTATCGTTGGGGAGAGCACCAGGAGACTGCTTTTCAGCACCTGAAGGATAGGCTTTGCAGCGCACTTATTTTCTCTTTGCCAGAGGGCACAGACGATTTCATAGTATATTGTGACGCATCCATCCAAGGTCTCGGGTGTGTATTAATGCAGTGCGACAAGGTCATTGCTTACGCTCCGCGCCAACTTAAGAATCACGAACGGAATTACACGACACACGATTTAGAGCTGGGAGCCGCAGTTTCCGCGCTTAGGATATGGCGACACTACCTGTACGGTACCCGGTGCACGATTACACCGATCACATGAGTCTCGAGTATACTCTTAAGCAGAAGAATTCAAACATGCGTCAACGACGACGGGTTGAACTACTGAACGATTACGAAAGCGTTATCAAGTACCATCCAGGCAAGGCCAATGTTGTGGCTGACGCCCTCAGTCGGAAGGACACATTACCTCGGCGCGTGCGAGTGCTACAGCTTACGATTCAGCCTAGCCTTCCAGCACAAATACGAAATGCTCAGGTAGAAGCATTGAAACCCGAAAGTGTCAAAGCTGAAGTCATACGTGGCTCACGATAGCGATTAGAACAGAAGGCAGACGGCGCTTACTACATAACTGGACACATTTGGGTCCCATTCTTTGGTAAGCTTACTTTACGACGCGTGAGGCATTCGGAATACAGGAACAAACGGTGATTGGGTTCACAAGCTCAGGCTAATTGATGACACGGGATAACTATCGTAATGGTGTGTATGCCTTAGGGTTACGGCAGTGGTGGCCCGATGAAACCCTGATGATACTCTTACCAGAATTGGAGGTCATCGGATCAGTTGTATATATCAGGGAATCTATCGAAAGCATGGGCTAAGAAGTCAAGGTTCGTTAGCAGGAGTCTTATGACAATCGTGAGGGCTTGTTAAACTCCAATACGTGGACGGAAGTTCACATAGGAACGGAAGGACATGTTTAAACTTCGATATTCTCAATTGTTCAAAGGATTGCACCAACTCTTGGTATCACTGGTGAATTTCGGGACGAAATTTCTTTCAAGTTGGGGAGGATGTGACACCCCAGGAAAACCAGCAAACGATATAACTTACCTAGCTTTGACTTATCTAGCTTTCTCAGTGAGTGCGTACCAAAATTTCGGGACGAAATTTCCTTCAAGTCGGGGATGATGTGACAACCCGGAACTTGAAAGGTTAGTATCTTGTAGTTTCACGATTCTAATTCTTAAAAAATCTCATATGTAAATTAACACACACTTTAATCACCTTACACTACCCTTCGGCCCATAATATTTGGAGTGTAACCGAGCCCACTGAGCATTCACGTTGATTTCGGCCCAACGCCTTTTTATATTATCATTCGATCTGGGTTCACCTAGCTATCTGGCATCGGCCCACATGTATGGTGTTTTCTTTTATCACTAGCCCACTTAGATAACCAAATCTCTAATTAATTAGGAATCCTATTTAGATAACTGGCCCAACTCTTTTATTGTCTATTGTCTAGATGGTGTAACCAGCCCAACACCTTAATCCTTTCAAATAGGGAATACGTATTATAATCTAACTAAAACTCTGATTACGCTTAAAACTATAACAAACCCTACACCCTACCCTCTCATACGTTCGGCAGCAGGAGACTTCCCCCCCCCCCTCTCGAAGCAATCTGTAATCTGTGAACATCCGCTCGTTAGTCGAGTTCTTGGTTAGTAGATTCATGTTAGTTTTAATTATTAATTGACTGATCTTGTTAATTTCTATGGGTCGATCTTGTTTATGTGTGAGTTTGAATAACAAAAGAGTGTGCGTATGCTATGTGATGTTGATATTATGTGATTGCCATGTGATATCATCGGTCCTATAGGGTTCAAGTAATATGGCCATTGTAAAAAAAAAATAATAAAAACCTAAAGGGGGCCGAACAAAGGTCTTTATTATGGCATATGGTTGATGTCATGCAGGTATTGGGCCGAGCCATGGTCCAATGGGATGGCTGGGATTAATCTAATGGAACAATATGAATTTATTAATAGATCCTAGTACTATTTGATGTTGATAAGGTTATTTGCAAGTCAATTCACTAGTTATTATCATGCCATTCACATGTAATCTGGCCGAGTGGTTGGTAAAGCATGTGCATTATGAGAGTGGGAATTTCATATTAGAGGGATAGTGAACGTAAGTAGTCATTGTCGTTATTTGTTTCTTTAATTCTATTTACTTTTGTTAATAGGGATAATATTAGGAATGGGTTGTTTAGGTCGATTTTGTGTGCATGTATGTGGTATGTTTAGTCGTTACATGTTAAGCAATTATGCGGTGGCTCTAGGTGAAAGAACAAACTGTCATGCTTCATGCTTTGAATTAGGTGTGTATGCGATACATGTACTGTGAATGCGTCTTAGGTGATCAATGAATACGTGAATACTTGAATATGAAAATTGTGGTTCATATGCACGTAAAACTGACTGTGCTATCGGTAACTTCTTTAGGACGTACTTGATTAACTGCTAGACTCATATATAATCTTACCGAGCAAACCAAGGTGAGTTCACTGCACTTTTCTCAAGCATGCGTCCCGGTGGTTTGGGACAACTGGTAAACATTTGGAAGGGAAACATTGGGTAAATAACTTAATCGGTTTTGGTTATTGCCTGGAGGGCAATGGGGGTGATTAGTTGATAGCGCTATTAGGTACTAATTATCTGGGTTTCACTATGGTTGTTCAGAGGCACACTCCTCGGTTACGTAAGGGCGGTTCCCCTAGGGTAACTAACCGGACAACATAGTGGGTTGCTTAGAGGCACACTCCTCGGTTACGTAAGGGCGTAGTCCCTAGGGTAATCTAACTTGAGCAACATCGTAACATATCATTGAATCGTATTAACACATATCTGGTAACACCACGCGTAATAACACCTTGAACTCACCAGCGTAGTCTGACACACTTGTTTGCATGCTTGTAGGTTATTAACGTTTGGAACATGGACTTGCTATCTGGAAGTGCTGGAGTGGTCATGGATCGAGACTCTTGGATTCACTTATAAACAATACATTGATTTGATTATTATTATGAAACGATTACATGCTTCCGCTACACAGCTTTTGAGAATTGATATCATGTAGACAACTTGCTTGATAATTAACGTCATGGCTTATCTAAATATTTATCATTGGTTCAATGTGATTGGTGGCTCGAACTCTGATGCGTAACACGCCACGCGGGGTTTCCGCAGGTAGAATTTTGGGGGTGTTACACAAAGTGTATGCCACTTCAAATGTTTCATCATTCAAATTTGATTTTGATAACAAAAATTCTTTACTGTAAGCCTTTTTAATCATCGGTTTTGGACTGTTGACTGACGAACTTGAACCTCCAGACTCAGACTTTGACTCAGACTCCTCATCAATATCCAACACCTGATCGACCACCTTTTTGATTAACTCAGACTCATGATCAGTATCAGACGATGTAAAAGTAATGTCAATGTTTTCTGGTAATTCATCAGTTGTATCGGTTTTTAGCTTTTTATTGACTGCCCTTTGAACTTGCTCCTCATTTGGTTTTCTGGGAGAATAACCTTCCCAAATCGGAGGCGGACATTTGTTATAGCTAACAGTCGGTTTCTTACCAGTATCCTTCTTCTTAGGCTTGTCATCTTGAAAAGCTTCCATACCTGCAACAGTCGGATAAATTCGATCAATAAGATAATCAGAACTAGAATAACTTTGCAATAAGCGTATGATTCTCTCATTCTCAATTTTTTCAGTTTCTAACTCTTGCTTCCACTTTGCACTTTCTTCGATGTAGAAATTTATAGCTTTTTGCTTCGTCATCATTGTTGCATTCATCATTGTCAAAGCATTTTCTCTCTCAGTGTTTGTCTTTTGAAGACCAGTTACTGTTCTGTTCAAAACGTCATAAGATTCCTTCACATAGTTGAGGTTGAACAATAATTGTTCCTTCATCTTTTCATATTCAGCCAACTTTTCGTCTTTTACTGCACATTCCTTGCAAGGTTCTAAGCACTTTGAGCATGGTTTGATAACTTCTACAATCTTTTCTACTTCGATGATTTTCTCAGTTTCAACAACTTTTTCAACTTCAGTTACTTTTTCTGCTTCACCAACCTTCTCAGCAGCACTTTTAACTTCTTCATCATGGACCGTTTCATTTTGTTGAGCAACACTTTCAGACTTCATTTGCTTATGTTCCTTTGTTGCTCGTTTTTCCTTCAGCCTCTCCAAGCGATCTGCAAAATAAAAGTGAAAACTTTCAGGAGAGAGATGAGATTTTGCAACATTAATATGTTTTTCTTCCTCATCATCACTACTGTCATCAGTTGGTGATTGATTAAATTCTACTGATTTGTCAGAATTGTCATCCGAAGAACCAGAATCAGAAGGTGTTTGATCAAAGACAGCTTCTCTTTCTGAACTTTCATCACTTTGTAAGTTTTCAACTGAAATCTGTGAACATTCTTCTGATGAAACAGACTTTTCATCTTCATTCTTCACATTCTCACTAATAGACTTCATCCATTCAGTAAACATATCTGGTTCTTTCACGATCTTAGCAATGAAAGCTTTGAACTCTCCTTTTTCATCTGCAAACATATCCCAGCTAAAGCCTTAAGGTAGTCTTTCATCATCTTGATTGATTAAGCATGCTTTGCTGACAGATGAAATGTATTTGTTCCAGTCAAAAATTTCTTGATTCACCAAACATGCTCTCTTTGAATCCTCAATCACTTTTCTACCATGAGCCACTTGTGGTTCTTGTTGTTGCTGCTGACCAACTTATTGATATATGGCTTTCCGGTAGTAGTCATCTTTTCCGAACAGATTCTTTGCATCACTCGATTCCCTATTCTTGCATTCCCTCTTGAAATGACCTTTCTCCCTGCATCGAAAACAAGTAACTTTAGATTTATCAAAACCCAAAGCTGAAACATGTGCATTGAGAAAGTCATTTCTTCCGGTAATCAATTTGAACTTTTCTGCTCTTCTTAGGACACTAGCTAGACACCATTTGATGTCCATGAGCTCCATCTCTTCAGCGTCTATCTGATCGTAATCTTCTTTGGTAAGCATAGGATTCCCGATCCTCCCTGCAACCAATCCTTCATAAGATAGTAGCACAGAACCAAGTAATGCCATGTGATCTTTCGCAACTTCTTCCGAGAAACTTTGACCATCAAGAAGATTCAAAGCAATGTTGCATTGTATCAGATAACCACCACCTTTTGTACTTTGAGAATGGAAGCTTGATGTTGTGTCTTTTGGATTAACACTCGGATCTGAAGAGAAACCACTGCTTTTGTTTGAACTTTGATCAACTTTTTCAGATGAGTCTCCAGCACTAAAAGCAGTTTGAATCTTTGGACTTCTTTCAACCTCTGGAACACTACCTTTGTAGTACATTTTCACGTCTTGTTGACCACTCGGATTATTCATCCTCGCGATCTTTTGCTGTTCCAGATCTTAACCCTCAATCTTCTCGATAAACTGAGGAATCGTTAACCCATCATAAACTCCAGTGTTCTTCAGAACCATTAAGTATGTACCCCACTCCTTTTGAGGTAAAGCGTCAGCTAACTTGTCTACCCATTCTTCACGATCTTTGGTAATGCTCAGCATGGACATAGATCGTACTAAGTGGCAATATCGTTCGATTAGCTTCTTTGTATCTTCTCCTGGTAGACTACTGAATAAATCAAATTCTTTCTTAAGCAATGCTTTCTTGCTTTTAATCATATTCTCACTACCCTCAAACTTGACTCTAAGAGCATCCCAGATTGATTTTGAGGTCTTGTCATGTTGAAGCAACACAAAGATGTCTTCTTTGATGGCTTGCTGAAGAAGACTGATCATCATTTTTTCGGCTTTGTACATATCACGTTCTTGGTCACTAAACTCAGAAATTGTTTTCTCAACTTGCAGATCAGTACGTGGTAACACATACTTTTTCAAAATACATTCCCATGATCTTAGATGGTTGGCCTGAACCCAGTTTTCGAATCTATCTTTCCATCCGTAATATTCTTCTATGCTCATTAGCTTTGGGGGCTTTTGTAATGTTCCGGTCTCATTTTCCAGATTCATGTTTTGAGCAATGGAAGCCGGAGTAGTCGGGGATGTTACGAACGCGTTGTAGAACTCGTTCTCCATGATTCGGTAGCACGTTTTTCAAAAACAGACAATTATAAGCGAAATAACCCAAGTTAAATTCAAGCGAAATACCACACTACAATTTCAAGAAAAATACTATTTTTGCAGTTCCAATCGGAATACCAATAATCCTAGTTGAAGCGGAATCACAAACAGCTTTACAAGCGGAATCTATCCTGGAACGGAATCACACGTCTTGAAGCGAAATCAGTAATTTCGCTTGAATCTTTTCAAGCGGAACCTCAACTTTGAAGCGAAAATAGGCTAGTTGAATCTCAAACTCAAGCGGAATTACAGAGGTTCATTCGAGCGGAATCACTTCGAAGGTCCATTTTGGTCAATTTTAGGCCGAATTTAGCTCTGTAACTTTCCAGGGTTTGTTAATATGTACTTTTGCACAATCTGTGAGAAATTGAGTTGATTTTAACCGTGAAAATTTGTTCAAATGAAGAAAGAAGGTGTAGAAGTAAGAAATCTCGATGAAATTCAGCTGAATTCTGCAGTACTCCTCCTCCTGTGCTCTGATACCACTTGTAGGATCGTGTAGTTGACCCGAACGAGTCGTTCAGAGGAGTTTTGATCTGTTTCAGGTGCGGAAAACAAGAAACAGACTTAGAAACAGCTAGTTCTTCACTTTAAACACTGATTTAATTGATCTAACAGTGATTACACGCACTGGATAAACCGGCAGCACCTCGGTATTCAAATCAAGAATAGTTGGATTTGATTTCGCTTGTAACCTATATATACTAATCAGATTCCGCTTGAAACACACTATCATCAATTCAAGCGAAATAAGGAGATTGGTGATTCCGCTTGAAACTCACCAAAGTCATTTCAAGCGGAATAGCTCCTTCAAGCGAAATCACTTACAAATCAACCTTAAATCTCCTATTTTCTCGTACAACGTGCCCTGATCTAATCTATCTAGTACAAGACTCGATACAAGACGAAGTGGACAGATGCATGCACTAACAGACTTAATCGCCGAGGCCAATGGCGAGCGGGTCATTAGTTAATAGCGCTATTAGGTTTAACAAACCTCACACCGTGCCAGTCGGACGGGCGTGTACTAATGGACTATGGCAAACTGTCGATGATGATAGATATCGACGTAGGACACAACTTATTTTCGTTAGTAGTTGATATGGTAACGGTCTAGTAGTTCACATGGGGAAGCCCCCACTGATCATGGATATGGTTTGGGTAATAAAGAAGGAACTGGTTAATCATACTTTTAACTATGGGGTAACCCCCATGGCAAATAAGCCAACGAAAGACAAACCATGTTTTCAGAAACAACTTAAAACTAAACAACCAAGTGTGAACTCACTCAACTTTGTTGTTGACTCGTTGTTACATGCCTTACAGGTCGTTAGATGCTTATGGAGCTTGCACGAGGAGGAGGTCGTTGTGGGATGCGGATTGTTATGTCCCGTGCTAAACATTTAATCCTTATGAACTTATCAAATCTACGTTTTAGACTTTAAACTTATGAACTATGGGACTTATGTTTTAGTTTTACGTATTATGCTTCCGCTGTTAACTTAAGATTGGTGTAACACCCCGAAAACGGGTTTGGTAATCAAACCACGTTTATATTAAAAGACGGGTAATTTACCTTTAGTGGTAAAAGTAACCCGGTGAATATTGGGATTATTAAACAAACAAGAATTTACTAACTAGGAATTTTAACCTAGTTAGCTAATAGTCTAGAGATAACTTATAATAGGGCTAGAAACAACCAAACTTTAAGTTATTCAAGAGTGGAGGGGCTTATCTTGTAAAATCTGAAACTTCATTAGATAAAAAAAAATAATTAAGGACCAAACACACAAAAGTGTGTCTGGTCGTATATGGGACGCAGGGGGGCGACCAGGAGACCTCACCAAGCCCTAGTTCATCACTTAATTCACAAAATTGAAGGTCCAAATCTGATCAAAGTCGAAAATCAAGAATAGATTATTGATCCCCATTGAAAGGGGAGTCATAAGGTATGTAAATTTTATGAAAAATCTCTAGTTGGATTTCTAGGTAAACTTAGAAATCTGAAATTTGATGGTTGCATGTTTGTTATATGATGAATTATGAATGATTTGATGTCTAGGAGTAAACCCTAGTCATTTACTTGTTGAATTGATGTTCATAATTGTGAATTCATGATCACCCGATTATGTGCTAAATGAGTTTTGTAGAAACATGATGAACCCTAGAATCATAATGGTTAAATTGTGTTAGTAGAACTCCCTGAAGTTGGATTTGAAGTTTGATGTTAGTACTTGTTACTTATGCTAGAATTTAAGGGTTTAGAACACTTAAATGGGCTGGAGAAATTTGATGTTTCGTGTTGCACACAAGGTGCTTGATGAAATGCTTGAACAAGAAAATAAAAAAAAAAACTGATCGGGATTAAAAATTATTGGGCTGCAGTTTTAAAAAAAATCATATAAAATCATTGGAACGACCTGTGAGGTTGAGCCTTATATGCTCAGAAAGCTATTGAAACATACTACGTTTTATATTTGAACATGTTTGTTAAATTCTGATGTTAAACGGGTCAAAACAGTGTCCGAAGTCGGCTGAACTGTTTTGACAGCAAGCTGACTGGAAGCATTTTTTTTACTTCAGAGCTGATTTTGTAAAAATTATATAAAATCATAGGAACATCGTTAGAAGACGTACCATATATGCCTAGAAAGCTATTTCAGAGTGCTACGATCCATTTTTGAACATGTTGATCTAATTCAGCTTTTAAATGGGTCAAAATGGTCAATTACAGCAGCTGAATACAAAATCGCTGCACTTTAGTAATGTTCTTATTAACCAAGAAAAAGACATATGATTGCGTATACTTGTTTAGTCATGAAGTATTTATTGTTAGGAACAAGTAACACTTTATATGACATGCTTAAAGTGTTCAAAATCACTTACTAACTAGTTTGTATAAATAACTTGACAAACGGGTCAAACGGTTAGTGAATGGAAAGAATTATGACAAAAAATAAATAAGTAAATAATATAGTTGTTGAATAAATAGCATACTTTGGTGAATAAGTGTGTTAATCCATAAGGTGTGATGGTCATGTTAATGGTTGACTAATCTAATCATCTTGTGGATTCGATATGGTAGTTTGACTCTGACAAGCTAGGTAGGAGCTTGGAAATGAACGGGTCAAATGGATACAAGTTCAAGTATGAAGCTCACAAGGATGCAAGGTAAGTATAACTTACACTAGTCATATATTTTAAAATGTTCTTTTGTCATATTGACTACGAATAAGACAAATGGTAATTTAGTCACACGTTGACAATAATCGTTAGTTTTAAAAGACGCTTTCCCGCGAAAGACATAAAGAGCCGAAAGTGGTAATAAACGGGTTATAAATAAAATGAGCATACGGTGTTAAAAGGAGCGAGTCATGTAGATGAGATAATAATAAATATTATCTCGCAAGGATAAACGGTCAATTCGGCCAAACGGGTCAAAAGGTGTAGACATCACCTTTTGACAATATCGACTAATGATTCTGGTGTCGAGTTATATGTTTACAGGAATAGATATCCAATGGATACTCGCATCGCTCTTAATTAGCAATTATAAAGCAAGGTATTAAACCGGGTTAGTAAGTTGATCCGAGCCAGGTATGTATAATAGATTAACTCATCATGTAGAACTTGAAGTTCTATGAAAGTTAGGCAAAATAAAAAAAAAAAAAAAAGAGAAGAGCATTCGGTTACCTTAATAGGTAAACCGAAGGATTTAAATTATTTAGACAGAATGTTTTGAAAACAATATTTGGTTAAAAATGAGAAATTAGAATCAAACAACAGGTTTGTTGATAAAATCACGAACGGGTCAAATTTGGTAAAAAGGGTTAATAAGCCGAAGACTTAAAAGTCTTAAACTTTTGTTAATCCAGATGTTGGGTCTTGACTCCATTTGATGGAGGTTTAAATTATAAACATGTAGGAAGAAACGGTAGGTCAAACGGATAAGCGGTTTGAAAGATACGAAAGATTTCGTGTCAAATTACGGCAAAATGGAAAGGCTGAACCCAGTGTCCACCGTAAATTACGGTCCCACCGTAATTTACGGTGGAGATGATTTGTTTACGGTGAAGGTCTACTGTTTTACGGTAGAAAAGCTTGAACCCAGGTGCCACCGTAAATTACGGTCCCACAGTAATTTACGGTGGAGATATTTTTTTTATATATATATTTTTTTGTTTTTCATTTGAAAATCAATTGTTTCCCGGACATCGTTCGGACATGATTTAAACCCAGTATGACTAAAGCATTTCATGTTTATGAAATGTAGGTACACCTTAGATGCCGGAAGACGATCAAGCTCAGCGAAGAACCGAACACGATAATGATACACGCTTCCGCATTTTGCTACGTTGAAATTTTTAAACAACGAATTCGATCACGTTATGTAGAATAACTTATGATTTATTAAAAGTTTTAATAAACCTGTATTTCCAAATGTTTATGTAATCTTAATTACATGATTGTTTTACGTAAAATTTACGTTAAACCTTGAAATAAAAGACCGGGTGTTACAAGTTGGTATCAGAGCCTTGGTTTAAGAGATTCGAGTATGGTGGGGAGGAACCATGCTTGGACTTAAACCTTATGCTCTTGACAAAGAATAGTGTTCGGTTCGAGGCTTGATCGCAAATCCGGTAAGTACAAGTACGTGAATAGTTAGTATGCTAAAGTGTTGTAAACAACACATAGGGCTATCGTGTGATACGCGTTACCCCAATTAAAATGATTGAAATAGTTGACGAAAATACGCGCGTTGACGCGTATAGTAGAAAAAGCCTTGTATCATAATGCGGGCGATTATCGAGGTTGACGTTACTAACTTTTGTGAATGTTTTAATTGAAGGACACTCGCGTTTGAAGACGACGAGAGTCAAACGAATCGTGGATATGATGATGGAACGGTCCAAAGTATGACAAGAGGAGCATACTCACCGAGGACTAAATCGCGTAATGACCGCGAACAAAGTTAATGGCAAGAACGCCCGTCGGGGAAAACAGTACCAGGTGCACATTTTAAATATTAGCATAAATAGTAATATGCAGCAATAAGTAGGAACTTAAAAGTTGCATATGTAAAATTAAAAACTTGGAAAGACCTGAATAGAAAACCTATCCGGGGTATTGTTTCCAAGAAAAACAGATAGAGGTATTAGTTACATAGGGCGTGATGTGAAAACTGTAAAAAGGTCATGCGTGTCATGTGTTAAACGCTTACTCTGGCCAAGTAAGTAGCGGCATATGTTACCATGAACTTCTTATGGCGGACATGTTTACATCCGATGTAGTAAGGGCAGGGTGAATGGGACTAATTAAAAAGTGCCCAAATGAATCAGATAAACAAAATATTTGATAATAATGTAAACGCACAACCAAGTGACGGGAGCGTATTACCTTAGGATAATGAGCCCGAGTGAAGGGACAAACAAGCATGTAAAATGATTTAGACAAGTATTGGGAGGGAGTGTACTTACACTCGAACCCAGAAAACATCAAGCTATTGGGAGGGAGTGTACTTACACTCGAACCCAGAAAACATCAAGCTATTGGGAGGGAGTGTACTTACACTCGAACCCAGAAAACATCAAGCTATTGGGAGGGAGTGTATTTACACTCGAACCCAGAAAACATCAAGCTATTGGGAGGGAGTGTACTTACACTCGAACCCAGAAAACATCAAGCTATTGGGAGGGAGTGTACTTACACTCGAACCCAGAAAACATCAAGCATATAAAACGATTTAGACAAATATTGGGAGGGAGTGATACTTACACTCGAACCCGAAGAATATAAACATGTAAAATGATCAAGATATGCATTAGGAGGTAGTGTACTTACACTCGAACCCGAAGAATACAAATAAGACTCTTAACAGGCCGATTTTGTAAAACACCAAATTTGAGAACGAAGTAGGAATATAAAAGTAAAATGAAGTCATAATACATACCGTAAGGGTTGCAATAATAACGACTTCGGTAAAACACCCAGCTGGTGGGTAAGGATTTAAACACATGCGTAGACTGAGAAACAGGAACGCGAAATAGAAAGTCAAAAGACTCGGAATATGAGTCATGACTAAAAGATGATAAGAATCTTCGCAAATATAAATTTTGGTAATTGCGTTCAACCATTTCAAAGTTGGACGGGTCAAATAAAGAACGAAGTCTGACATTCATAGGTGATGAAAATTCACCTAAAATGAGTCAAACGAGTCAATTAAGGAAAAATGGAGGGGCCAAAATGACCGACGGGTCATGAACTAAAGCAAAGGGATCATAAGGGCCTCGTCTTAAAGAGACGAAAGCTTAAGAAAATAGCCTACGAGGTTAGGTGAAAGAACCTACGGGTCAATAGCGTAAGGTGAGGGAACTTGTTACGATCCCTCGCGTAAAACGAGAACGAAAAAAAAAAAAAAAAAAAAAAAAAACAATAAATTAGGGGTTGTCAGTTCCCTTGACATGAGTAATTGACATAGTTAAGAGAAAAACGTTAGACTAAAATTCAGATTTAGTAAGAAATAATATTTTTATAAATATAAATTTTGACAGGAATTTGAATAGTAATCATAAAGGGTTCAAGTCTTGACGCTGATAGGCGCAAGACGATATATTCGAAAAATGATCTTTTTGAAGATGAAAGGTTGATATAAATTAAACATGCGTGACACGATCACGGTCAAGAAATGCAATGTGAAGTGGAATCACACTATAACCAAGCGAGCGGTAAAGGTCATTTAAGTAATCTGGTTGCTTGTAAGCGGTAGATTCGGTATAACTAAACCGAATAAATGAATTTGAAAACAAAAAGAAAATTGTTGCTAAAAGTGAAAGATTTCACTAAAGACCTTTAAACGGTTCAAAGTAACGGATTCATAAAGAATTCGATAGTATATGAAAGCGATGGAAATCGCTAAGTTAACTAAACTAGTAGAAGTAACGGAATTACGTTATTTCGAAGTTACACTATGTCGTATGAGATATGAAGACAATTAGTAACTAAAAGATGTTACCGTACTTTTCGGGTAATACTAACGATTGGTTAAGAAGTATAGGTAATGTTTAAAAGACCTCTCGGCTCAAATACATTGAGTTTAAACTCAATGAATTATGTAAGAAAAGGTTTCGAGGACGAAACCTCTTTAAGGGGGGTAGACTTGTAACACCCCGAAAACGGGTTTGGTAATCAAACCACGTTTATATTAAAAGACGGGTAATTTACCTTTAGTGGTAAAAGTAACCCGGTGAATATTGGGATTATTAAACAAACAAGAATTTACTAACTAGGAATTTTAACCTAGTTAGCTAATAGTCTAGAGATAACTTATAATAGGGCTAGAAACAACCAAACTTTAAGTTATTCAAGAGTGGAGGGGCTTATCTTGTAAAATCTGAAACTTCATTAGATAAAAAAAAATAATTAAGGACCAAACACACAAAAGTGTGTCTGGTCGTATATGGGACGCAGGGGGGCGACCAGGAGACCTCACCAAGCCCTAGTTCATCACTTAATTCACAAAATTGAAGGTCCAAATCTGATCAAAGTCGAAAATCAAGAATAGATTATTGATCCCCATTGAAAGGGGAGTCATAAGGTATGTAAATTTTATGAAAAATCTCTAGTTGGATTTCTAGGTAAACTTAGAAATCTGAAATTTGATGGTTGCATGTTTGTTATATGATGAATTATGAATGATTTGATGTCTAGGAGTAAACCCTAGTCATTTACTTGTTGAATCACTACTAGAAAATACACCTCTCTTGACACGCGAATAATGACACACGCTTATTTTATGACATTCAAAAACGCGTGTCAAGAAAAAAATGTCATGATTTACAAAATTCAATAAATTTATGACACTCTTTTCTGTGTGTCATCTTTTTAGTGTCATAAAACAATCAAGGTTTATACTGACACGCGAATAATGACACACGCTCATTTTATGACGTTATAAAACGCGTGTCAAGAAAAAAAAAATGTCATAATTTACAAAATTCAATAAATTTATGACCTTCTTTTTGCGTGTCATCGTTTTAGTGTCATAAAAAAGAACACTATCAAAATGTGTATGTTAAGTTGTATGAAACTATTTTTTATGTCAACTTTTTAGGAAGTCATGTTTTATTTCCACTACTAGTATATGAGGCTAATGCAACTTTTTAGGTGTATTTTTTTTTTTAAATTATGTTGTATTTGACTCTAATATAATTTCTTTTAACATAAAGGTTGCATTAAAAGATCTAATGCAACATTTTTCATTAAAAATTGCAAAATTTTATTAAAATTGCAACCTTTTTATTTAAAATTTAACTAAATATTGCAGTTATTTTCTTGAAAAGTTGCAAAATTTAGTGAAGGAAACTACTTTTTTTTTCTTAAAAAGTTGCTAATATTTTTGAAAGGTTGTAAATTTTATAAAAAAAATTACAAAAGTATCACGATCGAACGAAACTACTTTTCGAAGAAGCCATCGAAGATTAGTGGTCTAGAGTATATCCTTAATATAGTTATAGGTAGTTTCATCTTCCAATATTCATCTGTGTAAAATTCTAAAACAGAGAAGCTTTTCAATAGGGTCTAGATATTCAAACACCTAAAGGCCTATTTTCACACCTTCAAGACGCCTAGTACAGGCCTAGGCGGGGCGTGTAAGGTTCAAGTCTCCGACCAGTTGGTCAACCTCGTACCACGTCAAATCAATCATTCACATGGCACGTACAGGGCTTGACGCCCAGCCTTAAAGAAAATGCTAAAACAAGAAAATATATATATATATACACACACACACACGCCGCGTACAGGGCAAGACTGGGGTCTAGTGTGGTCCAAAAGACCATTATAGCCCTGTGTTGCCCTAAGTCTAGCCCTAACTCAAGGGTATAATAGTCTTTTAAACAACCCTAAACACCCAGTCTAGCCCTGTACGTGGCGTCTAACCCCTCAAGTTTAAAATTTTTAAAAAGCAAATTGGCAAATTACCATTTTAGCCCTAAGACACCCCCAGTCTAGGCCTAAATCAGGGATAAAATGGTAATTACTATTTGAGAACTATTCTACTCGAATGGTTAATTACCATTTTAGCCCTAGATTGGGGTGTCTCAGGGCTAAAATGGTAATTTACCATTTGCTTTGTTAAAATTTTTATACTTCAGGGGCTAGATGTCGCGTACAGGGCTAGACTGGGCATCTAGGATTGTTTAAAAGACTATTATGCCCCTGAGTTAGGGCTAGACTGGGGGGCAACACGGGACTATAAGAGTTTAATTTGATATAAAAAAACAAATTTTGTGTCAAAAAAAAAAATTGTACAGAAGAGCTGATTTACGAACCGAAACGAAACCGGTAGTAAAACCGACCAAATTGGGGCGGAACCGAACCGAAACTGGTCTTTTAAACCAGTAGTAAAAAACGACCATATTAGGACAGAACCGAACTAGTTTCAAACTAAAACCCGTCAAAATCAAAATAGAGTCCAAACCGATTACTGTTTAGAAAAAAAAATGTTTTGTTCACCTCTACTAACAAATAATATAACTAAGTTATAACCTTATGATGCTAAAACTCAAACCCCATATACTATAATTATGATATTCTAATATGTATGTTTACACTTACCACTTAACTCAAACCTCATATAATAAATTATGATATTCTAATAGGTATATTTACACTTACCAACTTAATATTTTTATAAGTTTCATAGACTTTTAGAAAGAAATATAATATTATACTTATGTAGCTTTGTAATTTTAACTTTATATATTTACACCTAATATTATTATTTCCATTCACGTAAAATTTTTTTTTTTTTACTTTCATTTCCCTCCCCAAAGTCAGTTTCCCAATTCAAACCCACTTACCCCATAAAATTCCAGATTTCCCTCCCATCGAGCCATTTTCAGTTTTTCACCCTCCATCGAACCTCCACCGGCACCACCACCGCTGCGCAATGCTATTGCCGTCTTCGCTGATCGTTGACCACCATAGCTTTCCTCTAATCGATTGCATCCAAGCTGTTTGCAGGTTTCGAGATGAATGAGCCCGGGGCTAAACGCCTAAAATTCAACAGGCCAGTTCAATCGTGTTCTTTATCTTTCATTCTACAACCCAAAATAATTTCACTTCTTATGCTAGTAGGGGGATGGTCTCATGGGGCAAAACTGTTTATACAGGTAAACACATACTAGAATATATGTTTATTGGTTTCTTTTGCTTCTTATTTTTTATTTGTTGCATTCTACATAGTTGGGAGGTTTGATGGTAGTTATTGGAGTTGAATTAGATTACCATAAACCTTGTTTGGTGTATCAAATTTTATGGTCGAACCGACCATAATAAGGCTAATTATTTGCAAGATTCAATCATGCACTCCACATTTTTGATGAAATGTCTCAATGAATAATTTCTTTTTGTTTAATTGTTTCATATTAATTTGCTAAAAGCATTTTGGTCAAATTCACATTGTTTGTAGATACAACCTGCACATGAAGTATGTCATCTAGCCTATCGACATGTTATATTGTAAACCGACATGATATTGTAACCAACATGCTACTTTTTCGTTTCTTTACTATATCTTTTTTCAACAAGTATTGTGAATGGGTCAGCGGGTTAACGGGTCAGCGGGTGACGGGTCAGTGGGTGAACGGGTCAGTGGGTTAACGGCTCAGCGGGTGAACTGGTCACGGGTCAGTGGGTGGACGGGTCAGCAGGTCAGTGGGTTAACAGCTGAGCAGGTGAACTGGTCAACGGGTCAACTAGCCACTGGGTTAACAGGTCAGCGAGTAAACGAGTCAGCGGGTGAACTGGTTAGCGGGTGAACGGGTCAGCGAGTCTGTCGGTCTGATTATAGTTACAAGTGTTTTGTTTTTTTACCTGTGACAATTTGTGATCAAACTTAATTTATCATGTCAACTGTTTTTTTGCACATTTAGGATAAGATGAGGTTCTGAAGCGGTTACATGTCGAACACATGATGTGCTTACGCAGGCCTTAGGACGCGGCATGGGTAGAGAGATCTAGTCATTCGATTCTCTGACTTGGTGATATTATTTACATAGTTTTTAGAAAAGGGGGATGACATCATCCTATTGTCCTATAATCCCGGGTTCTATTATCCATCAAAATAACTGTATGTAAAGAAAGGCCTATTATCTTGATTTGTTTTGACAGAATTTTGGTTTATGTTTTTTTGTAGAAATTAATGGTGTTGGCAGTATTAAACCTGAAAACAACTACATGCTATTATCTTGATTCCCTAAGGCCTAGCAGTATCAATGAGCAGTTGAGGAAAATTATTGATATGTAAGTAATACAAATTATCATAAGAGTTGGAAATATTCTTTGATATATTTTTTATAGGGTAATGGTCGTGTTTGCTGCACGAAGTGGTACTAGCATGAGGGTTAAACTCAACTCGGTCAACGCTAGGGTAAGCACTTAATTTCTTATTTAAATTGTGGTTGGAATGTTACTGTAAATACAGGAACCCTTTACTTTAAACTTAAATCGCAACAGTTTCACACTTCTTGATACTTTTAGTTGTGTAGTGTCCATGTCAGCGATGAAGTACTAAATGTGGCTACTATGTGATGAAGTTCATGAGAGAGAGAGAGCTTGCAAAGGAGTTGAAATTTTGGATAATGACAATGTAAGTTTAGGCAAATTTTAGCCTCATGTTAGAGAAATCTGGCATTTAATGCTTAAGTTCATAGATTCTGATTTTTAAGATTTAGTTTATTTAATTGTTGCCTCAGGTTGGGAAAGGAGTAGAAGAATACTCGGCTGCATATATGGATGTCATTCGTGAAGATTGGTCGACTTATGCGGTTAACTCTATTTTTAAGTTATAAATCGTATTTTAGGTGTTGATAATGTATTGCCAAACAATTCTTTTTTTGTTAACGTTAAAATATTTGTAGTATACTTGACAAATGATTATGTAATTGATTGTTTTGGTATATATATATGTGTATTTGTTTTATGAAAAAGATTTATTGTTTTTGTTATTATACATGTATCCAGGGCAAGTTAGTAATTTTATAAAAAAAAAATATACAATTAAAAGCATGACACGCATAAATGAATGTCATACGTATGTGTCATAAATGGTTGTCATGAACGTGTGTCATTAAAAAGTGTCATAAAATGAGTGTCATTAAAAGATGTCATTAAATGTGTGTCATGAATGCGTGTCATTAAATGCGTGTCATAAAAACATGACACGCAAATGCATGTCATGTTAATTTTATGACTCCTCAATCAACGACTCGCATTTGCGTGTCATAAAGACCCTTTCATGACACGCAATGCATGTCAAGAAAGGTATTTTTTCTAGTAGTGAATTGATGTTCATAATTGTGAATTCATGATCACCCGATTATGTGCTAAATGAGTTTTGTAGAAACATGATGAACCCTAGAATCATAATGGTTAAATTGTGTTAGTAGAACTCCCTGAAGTTGGATTTGAAGTTTGATGTTAGTACTTGTTACTTATGCTAGAATTTAAGGGTTTAGAACACTTAAATGGGCTGGAGAAATTTGATGTTTCGTGTTGCACACAAGGTGCTTGATGAAATGCTTGAACAAGAAAATAAAAAAAAAAAAACTGATCGGGATTAAAAATTATTGGGCTGCAGTTTTAAAAAAAATCATATAAAATCATTGGAACGACCTGTGAGGTTGAGCCTTATATGCTCAGAAAGCTATTGAAACATACTACGTTTTATATTTGAACATGTTTGTTAAATTCTGATGTTAAACGGGTCAAAACAGTGTCCGAAGTCGGCTGAACTGTTTTGACAGCAAGCTGACTGGAAGCATTTTTTTTACTTCAGAGCTGATTTTGTAAAAATTATATAAAATCATAGGAACATCGTTAGAAGATGTACCATATATGCCTAGAAAGCTATTTCAGAGTGCTACGATCCATTTTTGAACATGTTGATCTAATTCAGCTTTTAAATGGGTCAAAATGGTCAATTACAGCAGCTGAATACAAAATCGCTGCACTTTAGTAATGTTCTTATTAACCAAGAAAAAGACATATGATTGCGTATACTTGTTTAGTCATGAAGTATTTATTGTTAGGAACAAGTAACACTTTATATGACATGCTTAAAGTGTTCAAAATCACTTACTAACTAGTTTGTATAAATAACTTGACAAACGGGTCAAACGGTTAGTGAATGGAAAGAATTATGACAAAAAAATAAATAAGTAAATAATATAGTTGTTGAATAAATAGCATACTTTGGTGAATAAGTGTGTTAATCCATAAGGTGTGATGGTCATGTTAATGGTTGACTAATCTAATCATCTTGTGGATTCGATATGGTAGTTTGACTCTGACAAGCTAGGTAGGAGCTTGGAAATGAACGGGTCAAATGGATACAAGTTCAAGTATGAAGCTCACAAGGATGCAAGGTAAGTATAACTTACACTAGTCATATATTTTAAAATGTTCTTTTGTCATATTGACTACGAATAAGACAAATGGTAATTTAGTCACACGTTGACAATAATCGTTAGTTTTAAAAGACGCTTTCCCGCGAAAGACATAAAGAGCCGAAAGTGGTAATAAACGGGTTATAAATAAAATGAGCATACGGTGTTAAAAGGAGCGAGTCATGTAGATGAGATAATAATAAATATTATCTCGCAAGGATAAACGGTCAATTCGGCCAAACGGGTCAAAAGGTGTAGACATCACCTTTTGACAATATCGACTAATGATTCTGGTGTCGAGTTATATGTTTACAGGAATAGATATCCAATGGATACTCGCATCGCTCTTAATTAGCAATTATAAAGCAAGGTATTAAACCGGGTTAGTAAGTTGATCCGAGCCAGGTATGTATAATAGATTAACTCATCATGTAGAACTTGAAGTTCTATGAAAGTTAGGCAAAATAAAAAAAAAAAAAAAAAAGAGAAGAGCATTCGGTTACCTTAATAGGTAAACCGAAGGATTTAAATTATTTAGACAGAATGTTTTGAAAACAATATTTGGTTAAAAATGAGAAATTAGAATCAAACAACAGGTTTGTTGATAAAATCACGAACGGGTCAAATTTGGTAAAAAGGGTTAATAAGCCGAAGACTTAAAAGTCTTAAACTTTTGTTAATCCAGATGTTGGGTCTTGACTCCATTTGATGGAGGTTTAAATTATAAACATGTAGGAAGAAACGGTAGGTCAAACGGATAAGCGGTTTGAAAGATACGAAAGATTTCGTGTCAAATTACGGCAAAATGGAAAGGCTGAACCCAGTGTCCACCGTAAATTACGGTCCCACCGTAATTTACGGTGGAGATGATTTGTTTACGGTGAAGGTCTACTGTTTTACGGTAGAAAAGCTTGAACCCAGGTGCCACCGTAAATTACGGTCCCACCGTAATTTACGGTGGAGATATTTTTTTTATATATATATTTTTTTGTTTTTCATTTGAAAATCAATTGTTTCCCGGACATCGTTCGGACATGATTTAAACCCAGTATGACTAAAGCATTTCATGTTTATGAAATGTAGGTACACCTTAGATGCCGGAAGACGATCAAGCTCAGCGAAGAACCGAACACGATAATGATACACGCTTCCGCATTTTGCTACGTTGAAATTTTTAAACAACGAATTCGATCACGTTATGTAGAATAACTTATGATTTATTAAAAGTTTTAATAAACCTGTATTTCCAAATGTTTATGTAATCTTAATTACATGATTGTTTTACGTAAAATTTACGTTAAACCTTGAAATAAAAGACCGGGTGTTACAATTGGTTACTTTCTTTGGTCACCAATCGTATTGTGGTTGGTTTTATTTACTTAATTATGTTGTTCAATATGATTTGTGGCTCGATCCTGGTCATGTCACGCCTCCAGGCGGTGATACTTCGCATATGGATTTTGGGGGTGTGACAGATTGGTATCAGAGCCATTGGTTATAGTGAACTTGGTTTTAAAAAGGGAAAAGCTTTTTGACAAAACCAGACTATAACCTGTACAGTGCTCAACGATCCACAACGACGCTTCGCTCCACATGCAAGACTCGACACAATAGGTGGTATGATTTATGTTATATTGTCGGTTAGATAGTTCACACTGTGCATTAATTAACGTGATAATTGCTAATTGAACCTTGTGTGCTTACTCTCTGCTGTCGTCCCACGCTTACGCACTTTCGCGACACTTTTCTCACTTACGTTGCTTCGTTGTGAAGATCAAGAACGGACGCAGAGGACGTGGTGGTATCAACCTAACTCAAGCCCAGTTGACGGCTTTGATCAATGAACGAGTTGCTGAGGCATTCGCAGCTGTCCCTGCAGGAGGTATAACCTGCCATATCAACCCATCTTAGGAGGTGATACTCCGCGTGTGGATTTTGGGGGTGTGACACTTCGGTCCTTTCTATAGGTGGTAGGTTGACTCTCATAAAGTCCGTTTTGGAGAGTCTTCCTAATTATTACTTCTCCCTCTATAAAGTGCTGGTTAAAGGTTAAAGTGGCGAATGATTTAGAAGCTATGATCCGAAAGTTTTTGTGGGGTGGTACTAGTGATACCAACAAAATGTATTGGATGGCTTGGGATCGGATCGCATCGCCCAAAGATGTCGGGGTCTCAGGCTTAGTAAACTCAAGAATATCAATTTTGCTCTTCTATCGAAATGGGGATGGAGGTATAAAACCGAAAAGCTGAATCTATGGGTTAAGGTGATTGATCCGGTGCATTCTCATCAGGTTTGCTGGGAGTTTTTACCATTCAGATCCAACTCCAACTACGATAACGTGTGGTCCAATATTGTGAAGCTGATTTCGAAACCGATCTACGGTAACACGCATCTCAAAGACTTGATGAAGGGAGAACTTAGGGATGGAAGAGACATTAAATTATGGTATATTTTCCTAATTTTTTTCTGTCTCGAATCGGAAAAGAAATGCTCGGTTAAGGAGTAGATTGTTCATCCTTTTTTGAATCCGTCGGACGGTCAGAATTGGAGGAGCATCCCTACTTCTAACATCGAACTGGCGGAATGGTGTGGTTTATGTGCTTTGGTGAGCTCGTTTAATCTTTCAGATAATAAAGACTGGTGGAGTTGGCGAGGCAGCATCGAGGAAGGTTTTAGTGTGGCTTTAGTTAAATGGGTTATGGTAAACGTCAGGATTTCAATGATCGTTATGTTATGGAATGGTGCAGGTGGTTACTAATGAAATGTAACATTTTCGCGTGGAGAGCAAAGATGAACAAAATCCTGACAAAAGCGACACTAAAGAGAAGGAACATTGCGATTGCGGATGACGTTTGCTTGTTGTGTAATTTTGTTGAGGAGTCGGCTGGACATCTTTTCACCGGCTGCCTTTTTGCTTCGGTTCTTTGGCAAAAAGTATAACATACTTTCATCGCGTTTTCTTTCAGGGACATATTGGACTCGTATGATCACAACGGCTTATCGGGTATGAGTAAGGAGGTCCTTCGAGGTATTTTAATTATAACATGCTAGAGTATATGGAAGGCTAGGAACGACCAAGTTTTTTCCGGTAGGCAAGCCAACATCACCGATATCTTTAGCGAAGTTCGGTCGGTTGGTTTCCTCTGGGTTAAGAATATGTCGAAGTTAAAACACTTAACTTGTGATAATTGGTGTAAATTTGTAATTTTGTAGCTTTGTAGTTCTTGGCCGCCCGATTTTCGGGTTTTTGACGTTTTAACGAAGTATTCCTTTCAAAAATAGAAAACAAGTTTCCTGGTTCGAGTATTATATCAGGTGGTTTTTCATATTTTTTTTGCCCAAAACAAAATAGAATCTTGATAAACCTTGGAATCGATCAAGGGTCCATTTTCCGATACACCTAGGATATGCGCCATTTTACTTTCCTAGGGGAGTTAATATTCATAGATCCCTCTCCCTATCTCTGTATACATACTTAGATATATATAGAGAGAGATAGAGTGAACAAAGAGGTGAAAATAAGATGTAGGAATGTAAAAATAGTGAAAACCCTTTCATAAAGCAAATATGAAATAAATATATTTTTAGAATTTCTAACAACGTTCAGTAAAGTATGTTATACTTTTTTTCTACCGCTAAACATTTAAATAATACAGTTCTATAGCATTTCTCAAGAATATTTAATAAACTTTTATGCGCCAAAACGATATTATCCAGTAATTTTGTTCTATGGTCTTCGATCTTCGATTGATGTCAAAACGTGTCGATTTCCTCTTTAGCATATCTCTTTCGGTCGCTACATCAAGCGCCGGCAATTAGGGGTGCAAATGAGCCGAGTTACTGGCGAGCTACTGGCGAGCTACTCGAGCTCGGCTCGAAAAAAAGCTCGAACGAGCCGAGCTTAAACGAGCTCGAGCCCGAGCTTCGCTTATCGAGCTCGAGCCGGCTTAAACGAGCCGAGCCGAGCTTAAACGAGCCGAGCTTAAACGAGCCGAGCTTAAACGAGCTTTCTGTTTAGATTTTTTTTATTAATATATTAAATTTATATTTAAGTTAATATTAATTACCATTTATATAAATATAAAAAATAACTAAATTATATCTATAATAATAATTATAATTAATTAATAAATACTAAACGAGTCGAGCCCGAGTCAAGCTCGAGCTTGAAAAATTACCTTCGAGCCGAGCTCGAGCATTAGAAATAAAGCTCGAATCGAGCCGAGCTCGAGCTTTCATATGTTAAACGAGCTCGAGATCGGGCTCAGCTCGTTTGCAGCCCTACCGGCAACACATCAAACTAAACCAAACCAATACCAATCGAGACTCACTGCGTAACGCGAGTATTTTTAGTAGTTTGTTACATACAAGATGCAATCCTAAATATAATCTACACCACTTAAATTAAATAAGAAAATTTCGACCCATAACTTGTCTTTTTGGGAAAGTAAACGATTCAAATATTCAACCCATGAAAGGATGCGGCGCAGCCAACGTTTCTGACTTATGCACACCATGCCTCACCACAGAAGATTTTTTTATTTTTTTTAAATAAAAAACGTTTACTTTTGACTTTTGAGTTATTATGTCAAAGTCAACGGTCCGTTATGTAATTAACCCACCAACTTCATTTGGCCATTTCATCACATTTCTTCTTTCTATTGCTCATCCAATGGACAATCATCTATGGCTTCTAGCTCCTCTCTTAGCACTATGCATCATGTCGGTTTCGAGCAAAGGTAAGCTTGATTATTCGTTTTACTTCAAATGATACGATAGCCAATTCGCGTGTTTTTAATTTGTTATTGTTTAGTGTTTGTGAGCATAGATTGTGGGGCGTCGGGCTCTTTCATAGACGAAAACTCGATTGAGTGGAAAGGGGATAATGATTTGATCTCGAGTGGTGTTGCACATGCAGTGCAACCAAACTACTCAGTGTCTCGTGTTATGAACACCTTGCGGGTGTTCACCACCCGTAAGAAAAATTGTTATTCTATAAAAGTTGAAGAGGGGGAAAAAGTTTTGGTTCGGGCCGGGTTTAACTACGGGAACTATGACAATAAGTCAGCTCCCCCGAATTTTGATCTTCTTTTTGATGGAAACTTTTGGATCACCGTAAATGCTTCTGAGTTGAAAATATTCGAAATTGTTTATGTTGTGAAAAAGAAAGATATTAGCGTATGTGTGGCGCAAACGAATCCTCGCGAGTTCCCATTTATATCGACACTTGAAGTTCGTAGCCTAGACTCGCAACTTTACAGCAAATTTGGCACAAATCACGCATTGCTATTGCAATCTAGGTTTGGTTATGCTTTAAATCAAACTATAAGGTATGTATTTGTACTATTTCAAATATGAACATATTGTACTATTGTAGCACAATATGTGGACATTTTCTTTAAAATATTCCGTCGCAAATCAGTCGCATAACTAGGGCCATTTTTTTTCCTAAGAGTTAAATGTCATTTTAGTCCCTGTAGTTTGGGCCATTTTGGCAGTTTAGTTCAAAGGTTTCATTTTTCGCCTGTGGCTCTATGTTAACTTCATCTATTATTTCCGTTAACGAGAAGGGCAATTCGGATATTTTAAATGGCCGAATTGCCCTTCTAGTTAATAGAGTTACATATAAAATGACCGAATTGTCCTTCTCGTTAACAGAAAAAATGGATAAAGTTAACCCGATGGAGTAAAATGACAACGGTGAATCCTTTATGGACCCACAGACGAAAAAAGAAACATTTGGACTAAACTGGCAAAATAGTCCAAACCACAGGGACTAAAATGACATTTAACTCTTTTCCTAATATCTATCACATAGTAATTTTCATTGCAAAAAAACTAACTAGATTAGCGACTATGTATTGTCACAAATGCTAATGATTTGCGACGATTTGGTACTTACAAGTGCCATATCATAATACTCATCATGTTTTACTATTTTGAAATACTTGTAAGCTAACTAACATATGTGATTTTTAAGGTTTCCATTGGACCCCTATGATCGAATGTGGGTGCCTGCACGTACTACTAACCTAGTACATTTAACAAGCGATGCATCTATCATCAATGTAAAGGTCCCCGATAATCCTCCTCAAGCGGTCCTTAAAAATGCGGTCGCCACACAAAACACGAGTCAGTTTATAAACCTAGGATTTAACGTCGTTGATGACCCATTTCGTTACCCGGCCTACATAAATTGGTATTTCTCGGAAGTCAGAGAGCTCAATTCCTCCGAACTACGATCTTTTAGGATTTTTAAAGACAATCTACCATTCTCACTTCCGATTGTACCCCGTTTTGGAGAAGTGGTCGAATATTTCATCTCTAATCTTTCGCTCACTACCGAGACTAACTTTTCCTTGAACCCGCTTGATGACTCCACGCTTCCGCCTCTCATTAATGCCGCGGAGCTTTTCTCGATCAGGGATGCTCTAAGTAATGGCACCAACAACAACGATGGTATATACGCGTGTATCTATCTTTATGTTTTGGTTCATTTTATAGAGTAAATACACTGATGGTCCATGTAGTAAGACCATATTATAACATGTTACGTAACAACAATATGGTCTTACCGCATGGACCATTATGGTAATTTACACTTATAATAACTTGTATTTATACATAACATCTTTTCTTATGATGTTTTGCATATTTGTTTGACTAATGTAGTGGAAGGTTTAGCTTCCCTCCAAAACGCATTTATTGTTTTACAACAATGGAGCGGAGACCCCTGTCTCCCCGCCCCATATTCATGGGAATGGATAAAATGCAGCGGCGACTATATACCTCGCGTAACATCAATGTAAACATCATTTCTTCTTAATACTTGATTTTTTTTTAATTTTTTATTATACAAATACAAAAATGTAAAATATTATTTTGTGTGTGCAGAAATCTTAATGGTTTTAACCTCACCGGACCACTTCCCGACTTTAGTAAAATGGATGCTCTTGAAACAATGTACTTTTCTTCATCAAATAACTATATTTTCTATTTTTGTATTTTTTTAATATTGAATATAATCTAATACTTTAATAACTTATATTAATTTTGCAGAGATTTGCATAACAATAGCTTGAGTGGACCAATTCCTAAGTTCCTTGGCACCTTGCCAAATCTGAAACAACTGTGAGTTTCGTTTCGGTTCCAGTTCAAAACCATGTTTTCATAACTGGACTAGTCATCAAACCGGTCGTCTTACGAGTCTACCGGCTAGTTGAGACCGGTTTTAAAACTAGATGACATTGTAACTAATTAACTCAAGATATAAAACAAAATATGAAACTACCATATCTTTAGGGAGTCATATAGTCTTAAGTATTGGTAAATGGAGATTTCAGATGAAAACAATTTTTTTTTTTTTTTGGAATCTAGTTCAACCACCTGATCCGGTTCATTGGTAACCGTCCAGTTCAAATGGAGGCACTTTAAATGGGTTCAGCCGTACGTACGCGTTACGCCTGAACCGTTTATGTAGTCAGATCGGACAGGCCAGTCCTGTCCAAATTTGGGATCAGGGGTCCAGCTCTCACTAATAAATAATTCTTATCTTTATTTTTTTATGATAACTCTTTTGATTTTAAATTGATCAAAAAAATCATATAGAAATTTGTCAGATAATCAGTTCACTGGATCCATACCAAGATGGTTATCAAGAAATTCCAAGTTAAATTCAACGTAAGTTAATCATTTTCTTATGCACTTTTTATTTTTGTGATTTCTTAGATATTTTATATTTTCCTCAATTATTAACAGATATACGGGAAACCCTGTGTTGTGTGTCAATGGTAAGTCATGCCCAGGAAGTGGTAACAACAAAACGCCGATAATACTCGGAGTTACTATCCCTACGGTTTTCATTTTGGCTATCGCGGTTGTTTTGGTCGTAAGGCACAGGCGACGTAAAGCTAGTGTTCCATCACATTCAGGTTAGATTCTATTGATCTGTTATTTATGGGGATCTAAATAAACCAAACATTCATTAGATTGTTATACCAGAATTTATCTATGATCATTTATTTAGAATTTATCTATGATCATTTATTTATTTAAACGAACAACTATTAGCAAGATTTTATGTTTGTTTAGTTAAATAAACAAAAATGAACAAATTTATGGCTCTTTTATATAAGTTCGTTTATATACAAATATAAACATCTTTATTTAAACTTTACGTTTTTACAGGTTGTTTTTATGAAAACTTTTATAGTTTCTCATGTATGTTAGTTTACCCGTTAAATGAAGGCAAATTGGAAAATAATAATCTCATCTTTCTGAAATTGGCCAATAATAATCCCAAGTCAGTTATTAGCCAATAATAATCCGACCTCGTCCAATTTTTTTGTAAAATAGACCGCCGTTAAAATAAGCTTAACGGAGTTAAGTTTTTTTCCGAATTACAAACCGATGTTTTAGGGCTTTTGATCAGAACGAGGATACGAGTTGATTGATGTAAAACTTACCTCGAAATTGTGTTCGAAATGCCTTGAATTTTTGTTAATTGAAAGTTAAACACCCGAATTGAAGCACCGTTTTCGTGGGTTGGGGACAGTATCTTGAGGTAAGTTTTACATCAATCGACTCGTATCCTCGTTCTGATCAAAAGCCCTAAAACATCGGTTTGTAATTCGGAAAAAAAACTTAACTCCGTTAAGCTATTTTAATGGCGGACTATTTTACAAAAAAATTGGACGAGGTCGGATTATTATTGGCTAATAACTGACTTGGGATTATTATCGGTCAATTTCAGAAGGATGAGATTATTATTTTCCAATTTGCCAATGAAATGAACAAACACTTTTTCTTACAAGCAAGAAAATCCGTCCGTTTAAGTATTCATTTTCGTTCATTTGTTCGATTAAACTTAACAAATCAAAACGAACTAATCCCCATTTGATTAGTTCACTGTTGATACCAATATCTTTACAATAACTGTTGTATTGGTTGGTTTTATTTGCATACTTGACTATTTTTGTAACGATTATTTTTGTTGTGTTGATTGGTTTTTTTGCATACTTGACTATTTTTGTAACGATTATTTTTGTTGTGTTGATTTTATTTGCATACTTAGACTGTTTTTGTAACGATTATTTCAGGGGGTACGAGTAGCCTAAGTGGTGGTATGCAAGGAACTAATAAAGGTGTCGTTGAGTTGAATAGAAACTCGGAAGAGCGGTTTTACAGATCACCTACACCATTATTAAGTGAAGGTTAACGTAGTGATTGAGAAGACTAGTAAAACATTATTGGTATTATGTAAATAGTCAAGTATAGAAATGGTCGTTTCGATTTTTTTTTCTGTCATGTTTATAGTTGAACTATCGAGCCCATTGCATTCAAAATGCCATATCACTACATCTTGAACATTCGGTCCAAGATCACTATTTTTTATCGGGTGTTCTAACGCAGAGCGGAAGTAATAATAGCATAGAATAATCTCAAGAAAAAATTGGTATGATATTCGGTGATAAGACCATTAAATCAAGCTATCTTTTATATGCCAAGTCTAAATAGGACATATGGTAGTTTAAGCCAAGTTTCGAAAACTGAAAATGAATAAATAATTATGAAATTAATTCTCTCTAACTAAATAAGAGAGATCAGGGGTTCAATTCCCATAATGTGCAAGTTTAACCGTTCAATAGAAAAACTAAATATATAATTTAGAGTAAATTATGTTTTTGGCCCCTGTGGTTATATCATTTTTACTATATTAGCCCAAAATAAGAATTTTTAACATATCTGTCCCCATGATCTCTATAGCTAACCATTTTGGTCCCTAAGTTTAGAGATCATGGGGGCCAAAATGGTTAGTTATAGAGACCATGGGGGTAGATATGTTAAAAATTCTTATTTTGGGCTAATATAGTAAAAATGATATAACCACAGGGGCCAAAAACTTAATTTACTCTATAATTTATTTAATTAAAATATTCACACATTTTTATATAATAGAGGAAATAAATCGAAACTTGTAAAACTGGGAGTCATCGTTCGAGTTTGAAATCAGGCTCAAGATGATGAGATTCAATAGCCAGAAAATCTGCATTTGGTCGTTTGCCACATGAGCCGGTAAGTCGAGATATTTGTGTCTACAACTTTTGCGCATGTAACTATAGTCACAACTCAAATTATGTCATTTTAGTTGGGTCATTTTTTATCTCGTTTGCGAATGTCTAGTTAGTCCATGTATGAGTTCACTAGTTCTAGATCAAGACATCACTTCCCTTCAATTAACCGGTAATTATGTTGTCTTGCTCTCCAGGTAATTAGCTATAGCAATTGGGGATTACAAACAAGTTATTATATATAATAACTACTAGGTTAGAACCTCGTGTATTACACGGGTTGAATAGATATAATTTTATATATTAAATAATAAAAAGTTATATTTTTATGAGTCTCGTATATTTTACGGGTTAAATAAATGTAATTTTATATATCAAATAATAAAAAAGTTATATCTTTAAAAACCATGTGTATTACACAGATTAAATAAATATAATTTTGTATACTAAATACTAAAAACGTTGTATCTTAAAAAAAGCCGTGTATAATCGGTTTGAATAAATCTACAAAATAATAAAAAAATTATATCCTTAAAAACCCCGTATGTTACACGCATTGAATAGATCTATAAAAGAGTTATATCTTTAAAAACCATGTGTATTACACATTTTAAATAAATGTAATTTCGTATATTAAATACTAAAAACGTCTTATTTTTAAAAAACCCGTGTATAGTTGGGTCGAAAAATCTACCAAATAATAAAAACATTATATCCTTAAAAACCTCTTGTATTATACGTGTTGAATAAATCTAAGAGTTAATTACATAGTTAGTCCCTGTGGTTTGCACAAAATAACATATTTAGGTACTAATAGTTTAAAATCACATTCTAGGGTATTAACTTTTCATTTTATAACGTTTGGAGGTATTAACGTTATTTTAAGGTTTAAAATCACATTTTATTAGAACCTAAGTATGTTATTTTGTGCAAACCACAGGGACTAACTATGTTAATACCCTAGAAGTTAATACCTCTAAACGTTACAAAATGAAAAGTTAATACCCTAGAAGGTGATTTTAAACTATTAGTACCTAAGTATGTTATTTTGTGCAAACCACAGGGACTAACTATGTAATTAACTCTAAATCTAATTTTACATAGCAAATGATAAAAAATTATCTCTTTAAAAACTTCGTGTATTATGCGGGTTATATAAATGTAACTTTGTATAGTAAAAAATAAAAAGAGTTATATTTTTCAAAACCCCGCATTTTAGACTTGTTGAATAAATATAATTTTGTATATCAAATAACTAAAAAGTTATATTTTTAACAAATTAGGAAAACATTTAATATTAATTTATTATTTATATATTAAATTTAAGATAAGTAGGAAAGAGAGGTATTTGTTTTAAAAATATATTAAATTAACAATTTAGATTTGAGGATAATATTTTATTAAAGTATGATAAGATTTAATATTAATTTATTATTTATTTATTTAGTTAATATAAGATAAGTATAAATTTAAGGATGCTTTCAATGAATGATACGTGTCCAAAACTTGGTTTCTTTTATTATAGTAGATAGATTACCAACTTAACCCTATTTACCGCTCCGTTAACTTACTCTAACACCCCCACCCACACCCTATTTCAGTACCATGTAACACCCTTCTAATTTACTTGAATTTAATAATGTTTCAAACCATTTTTAGATAAAATATACCAAATTAACATAGATTTCATATGTAAAGTTCATTAGTAGCAAGGACCTTAGTCGACTACGACTAAGTTAAAACATCCAAAAGTTTTTAACGATTTGTTTACAACCACAAACATAATTTACTAAAGTTTAAAACATTGCGGAAGCTTGTAAATAGTGTTCGGTTCTTCAAAAGATAGCTCGATCATCTTCCGGTTAGTTCCAACATCCACTAAGATCAAAACCACAACAAATGTTAGTTTTGATGAAGTTACAATGGATATAAACAAGTTCCAATAGCCAAACAATCAAAAAATAAATTTTTCTCGGATCAAGGGGGCGTCGCGTGACGCCAAGGGCCTAGGCGTCACGCCTAGCCCTAATTTTCACAGAATGTTCGTTGATCTGTTGTTGTACATTCCCAGCTCAAAATTTAGTCAAGTCCCAACTTAAAATAGCCATATCTTATTATCCGTAAGTCCGTTTTTAGTGATTCTTTTTCCTATGTGTCTGTAATTTCATTACCAACGGGCCTAATATGATAATCATACCAAATATTTTTAACTTACAGGCAGAAAGTCTATATGTCGCTATGCATTTATTCGACCCATTTCTACATGACACAATTTACTACCATTTAGCTAGTAAACTTATGATACTTTATACCCAACATCCCGGGCTTATCATTACTCACATTTCTTGATCAATCTCATGGCTCAATGCTCTTATGATTTCCAACTCCATTTTGACTCTCTAAAACACTAAAACAACAATTTACACAATTGAAAGACCCGTTTGGCTCATCTTATGGAATTCCCCAATATGATGACTACCAAACGATTCTTTATCATTCTTAGACTAGTAATTCAAGTAACGATCATGGTCGCTACAATCGACACCCTATTTATCCTAAAATGAAACTTCGCAAAGTTTAACAACGATTTACTTGATGTAACGGATCAAGTTACATACTTGCATAACTAAATAACATTATCAACCAACAATTCTAATTAACGATTTTGACCCGTTTGTTTGTCGAGTGAACTTCGTCACTTCTATGATATACCAACTCGCAATTAACACCACATTCTCATTAACTTTTCTAAGACTATTGTTTATGCACAATGTAACGAAACCGAAGTTATGTACCTTTAAAGCGCACCTTCCAAGCGTGTATCACCTCCGGCTTGTCCGTTTGACGTTCCGGATTCTTTGCCCTAAGAGTTCAATCATAAACATGTTTAGAACTCCTTTTTAAACCATTTGTCGCATAATACACCGAAACATTATAATTATGCGTTTAAACTTCAAATTTCAGTTTTAAGCCTTCTTTGAGGCGTTTTCACAAACACTTAATGGGCAGATTTTTACATGATTAAATATCAAGTCTCTAGTTCATCACTTAGCCCTAATTTCACATCAATCAACCATTTTACATAATTGTTAGCTTCTACAATTCTGAAATCACTTCATAATTGTCAAATTACACTAGAACAATACCCAATTTCCTAGTGTTTATCAATTTCTACATAACCCACTAATCACCTATAAGGGTGTTCATGGATTTTGCTAAATTACACATGATTTAAACTCATAATTGTCTAGGGTCTAGGGTTTGTCCCTAGACACTATATTGTTCTTAATCCATCATAAAAACAAACATGCAAACCGTAAATTTCAGATTTCCCAAATTTGTGAGAATTTCAAGTTGAGAGTTTTCATCAAATTTTACATACCTTGTAATCCCCTTGTGATGAGGATCAATAATCTAAGCTCGATTTCTGTTTTTGATCAGGTTTGGACCTTCAATTTGGTTGTTTTATGGATGTTAGGGTTTTTGGAGTGGGGAGTTGCCCCTGCCTTGCTTTTGTACGACCAGACCTCCCAAAAATGGGGTGTTTGGTTTGTTTTTTTTTTATTAAAAATAGTAATATAGTTGCAATTTTAACAACATAGACCCCTCCACTTTTGTTCAACATGTAGTTTGGTCATTTAACTCTATTTCATGTTAGTTCTAGACTTGTAGTTAACTAGGTTATAATTTCCTAGTTAAATAACATTCTTGTTTATTTAAAACTTTATAATTCTAATATAAAGTTTTATATTTTCGGGATGTTACAAGTCCACCCCCCTTAAAAGGGTTTCGTCCTCGAAACCAAAGTACGTACCAAATAATGTAGGGCGGAGACGTGGTATCTCCTCTTCGGACTCCCACGTAGTGTCCGAACCCTTCCTATGCTCCCACTTGATCTTGACTTGATCAATTTGTTTGTTTCGCAATTGCTTCTAGCATTTCATCACCACATTTCTTATCCTATAATCTCCCACCACAACTGCATTTATGGTGGGTTTAATGTGGTGATCTATATAAACCAAATTTTACCTCTGGAATCGTTATTTTACGACAAAAACTCAAATAGTGCCATTTGACTAATATAATACCTCTTTCAGCTTCTATACTTATTCTAAGTATTTACCTAATCATAAAACTCGTTTCCAAACAACCTTTAAAGGTTGTTTTGTTCAAATTAGCTGACAAGGGCGTTTTGGTCCTTTTTAGTCTTTCAATTACGACAAGGTCTTTTGAGAGCATGTTTGACCCATAATTCTTCTTTTGAGTTATGATCTTGTTTGAAAAGTCATTATGCTTTTCGAAACGCCACGACCCTCCTTTAAAACATTCGGTTTTCCCATTTAAGTAACCCACTGTCTATCTAAAACTTCGATTAGTGCTCATTGAACCTTATGTTCCAAATGAGTAATTACTCTATTACTCATACCTGGCTCGGGTCAATGTATTGACCTGTTTTAATGCCTTGCTATACTATCGCTAAATAATAGCGATGCAAACATCATTTCTACATTTATTCCTGAAATCATATAACTAGACAAGAATCACTAGTCGCTATTATCAAAAGGTGGTATCTTCACCCTTTGACCCGTTTGGTCTAAATGACCGATTTTATTAGCGAGATGACATGTATTTTCATCTTGACTATATGACTTGCTCCGATTTACATCGTGCGGTCGTTTTACTTATAATTCATTTCTTAACACTTTTCAGCCTATTAAGGCTTACTTCATAAGTGTCTTTTAAAACCATTAGTTAAGGTCGACGCGGGACCAATTTACCGTTTTACTCTTATTGTTTGTTTTGGTTTACCCTATAAGGTAATCATTTAAAAGTTCATTTTCCATTAGTCATAAAATGATCAAATTACTGATTTAACTCCTTTTTAACCCTCCACATGGTTTCTTGTCATGCTCAACTATCTTGTTCCGTACGTTTACACGCCGAAACATCATACCTCAACTATGTATTTATCTTATTCGTAACTAATACGATAGAGAATATTCTGAAATATAAGACTAGTGTAAGCCATACTTACTTGACATTAGTTTTACATTAACAAGCGCTCTACCTAGGTCACAGTGTTATTTCGGCTACGACTTGTTTTATTGCCTAAACTAATTGGTCACCATTTCACCTCATACCTCGTCATTCGAGTATGCAATATTACCGTCATCGGCCTTTTGCGTGCTTATAATTTCATATCTAGTCATTCACACTATAACGTGATTATATTCTATATTACTTTCGTGTCCGTGATCGCATCACATCATGTTAGGTTTACATCGACTATTCATTCTTAAGAATCCTTCCTCTGAATGCTTTCGGCATTAGGACCTATATTCTTTAGTACTAACCATTTTCTAGTTTCTCTCAACCCATTACCTGGGTTCTTCATCTTAATGGTTTTAACGCTCCGGTTTTATTAGTTTTCGTTTCCCTTTCCATATTCTTTTACGACCTATCACATAGGATCAGTAATAGTTCACACTTCCATTATTCATTTCGCGCTTACTCGGAATATCAGGTACTATACTTTATTCGGTCCGTCCAGAATTGCAAGAGTCGAACATAACTATCGAAATTTCTGTTTTGTGAAATTTTATCGTCTTTTAGTCCTAACTATTAATCCGAGTCTTTTGGCCTTTAATCTGCGTCACCATCTCTTGGCTTACGCATAGATCCGTATTCCTACCCATCTATCGGGTATTTTACTGAAGTCACTATCAAAGCAGCCATTCCGGCATGTATTAAGACTTCGTTTTGATTTATTCAGTAGTGTTAGCATATTCCGTTTACTTTTATTATTAAGCATTTTGCTTATTTGATCGTAACACCACCTTTCTGTTGTTAGCGACCCTTAGGTCTGTCTCTTTTACTAATATTTCAAAAGCCCATTTCTTGAGTTTTATTTGGTAAAACCACTGTTATGGTATACGGCTTTTGGGGTTTACTCGTTCTTATTCTAACGCTTTCATAAAGTTTATTTTACTAGGCTTTTATATAATCACATTCATCACTGCGATCATCTTTCTTCCTCACGAGGATTTGATTAATAATGTATTACTTGGATGGTTACCCATACCCAAGTTTCTAAATTTGCATTTATTGATACTTTATTATTCATAGTACGAATAATACGTATCATTCATTTAACTTCTTTTTCACGGATATTCCCGGTCCGAATCTTAATTTCTCATCTTTTAACCTTAATCATATTGAAACAATAACAGAATTAATTCATTTAATTTTACTATTGTTTATCGTTGCATGTGATTTATCTGCATCGTTTGTTGATGTAAATAACGCTCCTACGCGTTTTATTTAGTTCGGCGAAGTCTATAACCTTGTCTTCGTTGTTTATTATATTGCAATTTCCGGGTTCGAGTGTAATTACACTCCTTCCCAACACAAAATTTATTCACTTCTTTTATTTCCCGGGTTCGAGTGTACACGCACTCCTTCCCATTATGACACTTGTCTTTCATTGCCTCTCCGGGTTCGAGTGTACATGCACTCCTTCCCATTGCGATATCTATCGAGATTACTTTTACCTCGATGCTCAATGTACAGTTTCAGCACTTCTTATGAACAATAGAACTTTTATTATTACCTATTTCTATTTCTCAAAGCATAGGTAATTTCGTTAACGCGAATGTAGGATGTTGAATAAATCAATATAAAACAATCAATTTATTTGCACTCGTAATAATTAAAATTTCATGCTGAAATTTAATTTACAAGAGTATACCTGATGCGACATTAGGTTCAGCTTTGGCCTCTGTGGCTGTTATATAAACCAACTTTGTCCTTCAGACTTTGTGTCGGTTGTATCCTTGGTTCCAAGCCTCTCTGGACATTTAGACTTCTTATGTCTTGGCTTCCTACATGTGCCCTTGTGAATTTTTCCACAAAATTTGCACTGATGTAACCCACTTTTTGTAACTCCCTTCTTGGGAGCTTTATTAGACTTGGATTTCTTTACGGAACTTGGATTGATATCCAACACCCTCCTGTCTTCTATTTCTTGTAATATGCTGTCTTTCAATTCAGCCATCATATTGTCCACCACCGGCACGATTGTGGTTTGTAATCTATCAATATAATGTGATAGACTATTTTCTAAAGCCTTTCCGACTGCCTCGGAAATCTTAGCTTTCATTTGTTCGGTCAACTGAGATGTCGAATCATCTCCGGTTACTCCAGACATTTCTTTAACTGAAACATCCATAATGGTTAATCAATAATTATTTAATCCTTTTCCATTTTATTATACGGAAATTTATATCACACTTACTTAATCATAAGTAATGTGTTATCCTTTTTCGGTTTGGTCAAGTACATGTCTTGCCTTACCTTTCTTACTTAGTGTATTTCTCCGGTTCGAGCGTATTTATACACCCCTCCCATACACTTTTCACATAATTCATATAGTTTAATCTCAATTATAAGTAACTCTTACCGGATGTCTTGAAATTGAAATGTTTACATCAATTATTAAACATCTCATTTATAACATAACTTTGTTTGCTTCGGTTTAGCCAAGTTCGTAACTTGCTTTGACCGTTCTCATTTACTGCACTTTCTGGGTTTGAGTGTATTAACACACTCTTCCCGTGCACATTAATTTCCATCTCTTTCACTTAAATAGGATAAGATCTACTAAAATAAATAATTAATCCTTACCGGACGATCGATCAAGCTTGAACCGAACACTTTGTTGACAACCTTAAGCTCTGATTACCAACTTGTAACACCCTTCTAATTTACTTGAATTTAATAATATTTCAAACCATTTTTAGATAAAATATACCAAATTAACATAGATTTCATATGTAAAGTTCAATAGTAGCAAGGACCTTAGTCGACTACGACTAAGTTAAAACATCCAAAAGTTTTTAATGATTTGTTTACAACCCACAAACATAATCTACTAAAGTTTAAAACATTGCGGAAGCTTGTAAATAGTGTTCGGTTCTTCAAAAGCTAGCTCGATCATCTTCCGGTCAGTTCCAGCATCCCCTAAGATCAAAACCACAACAAATGTTAGTTTTGATGAAGTTACAATGGATATAAACAAGTTCCAATAGTCAAACAATCAAAAAATAAATTTTTCTCGGATCAAGGGGGCGTCGCGTGACGCCAAGGGCCTAGGCGTCACGCCTAGCCCTGATTTTCACAGAATGTTCGTTGATCTGTTGCTGTACATTCCCAGCTCAAAGTTTAGTCAAGTCCCAACTTAAAATAGCCATATCTTATGATCCGTAAGTCCGTTTTTAGTGATTCTTTTTCCTATGTGTCTGTAATTTCATTACCAACGTGCCTAATATGATAATCATACCAAATTTTTTTAACTTACGGGCAGAAAGTCTATATGTCGCTATGCATTTATTCGACCCATTTCTACATGACACAATTTACTACCATTTAGCTAGTAAACTTATGATACTTTATACCCAACATCCCGTGCTTATCATTACTCGCATTTCTTGACCAATCTCATGGCTCAATGCTCTTATGATTTCCAACTCCATTTTTACTCTCTAAAACACTAAAACAACAATTTACACAATTGAAAGACCCGTTTGGCTCATCTTATGGAATTCCCCAATATGATGACTACCAAACGATTCTTTATCATTCTTAGACTAGTAATTCAAGTAACGATCATGGTCGCTACAATCGACACCCTATTTATCCTAAAATGAAACTTCGCAAAGTTTAACAACGATTTATTTGATGTAACGGATCAAGTTACATACTTGCATAACTAAATAACATTATCAACCAACAATTCTAATTAACTATTTTGACCCGTTTGTTTGTCGAGTGAACTTCGTCACTTCTATGATATACCAACTCGCAATTAACACTACATTTTCATTAAATTTTCTAAGACTATTGTTTATGCACAATGTAACGAAACCGAAGTTACATACCTTTAAAGCGCACCTTCCAAGCGTGTATCACTTCCGGCTTGTCCGTTTGACGTTCCGGATTCTTTGCCCTAAGAGTTCAATCATAAACATGTTTAGAACTCCTTTTTAAACCATTTGTCGCATAATACACCGAAACATTATAATTATTCGTTTAAACTTCAAATTTCAGTTTTAAGCCTTCTTTGAGGCGTTTTCACAAACACTTTATGGGCAGATTTTTACATGATTAAATATCAAGTCTCTAGTTCATCACTTAGCCCTAATTTCACATCAATCAACCATTTTACATAGTTGATAGCTTCTACAATTCTGAAATCACTTAATAATTGTCAAATTACACTAGAACAATACCCAATTTCCTAGTGTTTATCAATTTCTACATAACCCACTAATCACCTATAAGGGTGTTCATGGATTTTGCTAAATTACACATGATTTAAACTCATAATTGTCTAGGGTTTGTCCCTAGACACTATATTGTTCTTAATCCATCATAAAAACAAACATGCAAACCCTAAATTTCAGATTTCCCAAATTTGTGAGAATTTCAAGTTGAGAGTTTTCATCAAATTTTACATACCTTGTAATCCCCTTGTGATGAGGATCAATAATCTAAGCTCGATTTCTGTTTTTGATTAGGTTTGGACCTTCAATTTGGTTGTTTTGTGGATGTTAGGGTTTTTGGAGTGGGGAGTCGCCCCTGCCTTGCTTCTGTACGACCAGACCTCCCAAAAATGGGGTGTTTGGTTTGTTTTTTTTTTTTTATTAAAAATAGTAATATAGTTTCAATTTTAACAACATAGACCTCTCCACTTTTGTTCAACATGTAGTTTGGTCATTTAACCCTATTTCATGTTAGTTCTAGACTTGTAGTTAACTAGGTTATAATTTCCTAGTTAAATAACATTCTTGTTTATATAAAACTTTATAATTCTAATATAAAGTTTTATATTTTCGGGATGTTACATACCATTCCCTACTCACTATTCCATTGTCATTAACTCCTTTCTCCCCTCTTCACCAGCAACGCCACCGTCTTCAACCGCCGCACCACCATTTCCTTTTTCTAGATGTAGCAACTACAATTACACAATTCAACCGTCCTTCAATACCTCTTTACTCTGTCTTTCTCTCTGTCTACTGCATCCGCACTGCACGCCTTACCCTGAATACCACCACTGATTCTATAGGTTGTTCATGGATTTTTGTTTTTGTTAATGTTCAAAGAACTTTTTTTAAAATATTTTTTTTTGTTTTGTTTCCATTTTCTTCGCTCGAAATGTTTGAAATTATGTATATTACATGTCCTGTTTTTTTCAAAAACAAAAAAGCTTTGTAATATGGAGTTTTCAAGGTTTACTCAACTAGACTTGGGTTTCCAATTAGCATATATATATATATATATTGAATATAAGTTCCATTCATATCCTATAGTGTAACTTCACATTTTTTCATAGACCTTTTTAAAATTAAAAGTAAACTAGAATTGAGACCCGCCGCAATGCGGCGGGGATTCTTTAGTTATAACTAAGTCGATTTTCGTTATGTTAAACCTGTTAAACGGGAAAAAAATGGATGATGTAAAAACGTTCACCCACACACGCACGTTGCATCGTGTTAACTCGCAAAAATTTAGAACGAAACGTAAAAACGTTAAACCAAAGACGCACGTTGCGATGTGTTAAGTCACAAAATTTAGAACCAAACATAAAACGAAAAATTTGCGGAAAATGAAAACTATAAAGGACCAAAGTTGAAAGTAAAAGAAGTTGCGATGATAGATTGAAAAAGATAAATTTTTTTGGGTTAAAAGTAATTTATGAAATACTTTTTGATGAAAAGGAAAAAAAAATCAATTTTTTTGGAAAACCCCCAAAGCCAAGGTCACGACAACCATATGCATAACCATTTTTTCTTTAGAAAACCCCCAAAGCACACCCCGCGTTGTGACGGAGCGTAAAACGCTGTCAAATAGTACTAATGTCACACAACCGTCATCGACTACCAACACTGACTCGACCTAGGATCTGCGTGATGCGACGAACCTGTCAAACATGAAAAAATAGAGGTGAAAAACGTTGAACCACAAATGCACGTTGCGCCGTGTTAACTATTTGAATCAAAACATAAAAAAGTTGAACCACACCCGTACGTTGCGTTGTATTAAGTCAAAAAACTTAGAACTATACGTAAAACGAAAATTTGTCAAAGATGAAAAGTAAAAGTGACAAAAGCTGTGAAGTTAAATTGCAAATAATGAAAAGTTTTGAGTTAAAGTTAAAAAAAACAAATTATGTAAGGTTAAAATTGCAAAGCTAAAAACCTTTGTGTTAAAAGTAAAAAAGTCAAGTTTAGTTTTGGGTTAAAGTTAAAAAAAAAACAAATTATGTAGGGTTAAAATTACAAAAGCTAAAAACCTTTGGGTTAAAAGTAAAAAATCAAGTTTTTTTTTTTTGAAAAACTCCTAAAGCACAAGTTACAAGTGATGATGAAGTAAAAAGTTGGTTATTTATATATGGAATAATAACGGTAAATATAATCAGCTAACTAAAAAAAACAGCTAACTAAAGCCTTTGTGTCAACACAATTGTTGCTGTAACGATTATACAGTGGAAATTAAGTATGCATTATTGAAATCCATGATTTTATCTCTTATTTATTGAATTTTTTTTTTTTTTTTTTTTGAAATTAAGTATGCATTATTGAAATCCACAATTATATAGTGGAGATATTACATGTGTTAAAACCAATAAACTATTAGATGATTATTAATTATTAATAAAAGGAAAAAATAAAATAAATAATAAATAAATAAAAGATATCCATGAAGTTTGTGATTTAATATAATTATCTTCTATCATGGGGAAGGAGAAAATACAAATTATATTTATAATTATTAATTCAAAGTTTGATAAAAAGTTAGTATAGTTTAATAGGAAAAGAAATTTAAAAATAAGATAAAAAGATTATTAAATCAAAGTTGAAAAACAAGATAAAGAGTTTCTTAATTCAAAGTTTGATAAAAAAAATTATTATTCTTATCTAAGTTATATTTAGTTAAATTATTATTTAATAGGAAAAAATTGAAAAATAAGATAAGGATGCGCCAGAGATTGGCACGTGTCAAAAAATCATTTATTAGTATAGGAAGATAGGAATAAGAATATGAATAGGACTCATAATTATTTTTACAAGTTATGACAATTTTAAAGTTTTGTATGATATTTTATTTTTATAATGAATTTTCAGTATTTGTTGTTTTTAACTTATAATTTGTAAGGTTCGACATTAACCTTTTTGGTATACATGCCTTTATTTTTTAGGTGTCTTTTTCTTTTTAGAGTTAATTACACCGTTAGTTCTTGTGGTTTATGCAAAATAACAACCTAAGGTACTAATAGTTTAAAATAACAATATGAGGTATTAACTTTTAATTTTGTAACAAGCTGGGGTACTAACACTAACCTTTGTTTATTTTTAACTGATTTCAAGGGTACTTTTGTCCTTTTACAAATAATAATTAGATTCTGGTATACAATAGAAACTTTGAGGGATCATTTGTGTAAATCAAATTTTTAAAGTATTCTACAGGGATAAATAATCTACAGGGGCTCTTTGTGTAATTTCTACAAAATTAAAACAAAATCTAGCCCATTCTTCTTCTCAGTCTCTCTCCCTATCTTCCTGTACACAAAATCAAGAACACCCTGTCCCTTTACGTTCATTTGCTTACCGATAAGCTTAAATCCATCGTCTCGTCATTCATTTGATTACCGATGAGCTTAACGACGTCACCGAATTCACCACCAAATAACAATTTATCATCATTCGCTATGTCTTTTAATTTCAAAATTGCATCTCTGCTGATACTAAAAGACCTCTCACACAACGGCACATGTTCCTCAAACGTCACTTTTGGTCCACCGGTGGGGACTCTCAAACACGCCGCCGAAATCACGAACAAAACACAGTTGTTTCAATACAAAATTGGCTCCTTTACAAACCTCAGCGAACACATTTATATAATCCCGCAATGATGTCCCAGCGTCGATGGCGTGATTGACGGAAAACCTAATGAAACGCCGTCTTGAAGCACTGAAGCTCCTCACCTGAACACCCAAAATCGGCTTCAAATTACCCTCGTAGCTCATCATCCTGTCATCAGTGAAAAACTGTTTGACGGAATCAGGAACGTTAAATAAAGAAGAGACAACTTCCAGTTGGTGAACCCCTAACCAAATTCTCTTCCGCCATTCTGTTGTTTACTCTGCTAGTTGATTTTGTCATTAAAAAACCAACAAGAACCCAACTCCACTTTCTGCAAATTTCAACAATTTGAACAATACCTTGGAGATTTTAAGGATAATTTTACATTAACTTATCTTTTTTGGTGACAATTATTAATGATCTTGATGTTTCTGGAGAAATTGTTTCTGGGTTATTTGAATTGGGTGGAAAAGATTTTCAAGATTTATTCTTCGGTGTGAAAAGTTGGAATTTTACATTTACTCATTGTATATATTTGTATTTTATACGAATAGTCCCTCTAAATAAATCAATAAATTGCATAAATACTCCTTGATGTTATAAAGGTCCTTTTGGTCATTTCATAAAAACTTAACAAAAAAACTAACATTTGTTAGTCTTAGTACCCAAGGTTGTTAAAAAATTAAAAGTTAATACCTCAAATTGTTATTTTAAACTATTAGTACCTTAAGTTGTTATTTTGCATAAACCACAGGGACTAACGATGTAATTAACTCTTCTTTTTATTGCTACACCCCGAGTGTTTATACTGTAACAAAACGAATGGTTTATAAGCAAATTCCCGCCCCGAATCCACCTAGTTAGGTATTATTTAAAGATATCTTCATGTTTATTTTGTGTGTGTTATGTTGGTCCGATCATACTAAATATGTATACATATATTTATTAGTTTAGGTTTTAAATTAAATAATACTTATCATTGTGGGCTTGGTGGATTTAGGCGAGTCCAATGGGGGCCTAGTCAATTGTGTATTCATAATTTGTATCAGATCTTAAATCAGTGTATTCATAATTTTTATCAGATCAAATCAAAATCTTAATTTTCTAAATTCCTTTTTCATTTGAGATAATCTATACTATATAATAAAAGAAACCAATGAATGGACACATGTCATTCATTGGAGCCATCTAATTTTTCTCTCCTAAATTAATTATAGATAATTAATATTAATTAAAAGATAATTATAAAATTAAATTTAATATAAATTTAAACATTTCATTTAGAAGATAATATAATATTAATATTAATTAAAAGATAATTATAAAGTTAAATTTAATATAAATTTAAACAATTCTTATAGGAGATAATATAATATTTTGAAATATTTATTAGATTTCAAACTTATTTATCCTAAAATTAAAAAAAAAAAGAGGTACACTAAATATAAATTAATATAATGTAAATGATTTGTTTATTTTATTAAACTAAAGTGGTTAGTGGTAGAACTTATTTCAAAAATGTTTATAAATGGTAAACAAAAACATTAATCAATGTTTATTAGTTATATACTTTTATTTTCGTGTTCAACTCTCAACTCAAATACGGTATTCACTATGTTTACGTTGCATTTATAAGAACCATCACCGCAATCACCCCATCCATCATATATCGAGTATATTCGTTCGTTTTTTTAAGATATAATTTGTTATTAGATTCATTCAATAAAAGAGGTTTTTTAAAGATAAAATATTTTTATTATTTACTGTACAAAATTGCATTTATGCAACTCGTGTAATACACCGCATTCCTTTTTTTAAGATATAATTTGTTATTAGATTCATTCAATAAAAGAGTTTTTTTAAAGATATAATATTTTTATTATTTACTATACAAAAGTGCATACTTTTATTTTCGTGTTAACTCTCAACTCAAATATGGTATTCACTATGTTTACGTGGCATTTATAAGAACCATCACCGCAATCACCCCATCCATCATATATCGAGTATATTCGTTCGTTTTTTTTAAGATATAATTTGTTATTAGGTTTTTTAAAGATATAATATTTTTATTATTTACTATACAAAATTGCATTTATACAACTCGTGTAATACACCCACGTTCGTTTTTTTTAAGATATAATTTGTTATTAGATTCATTCAATAAAAGAGGTTTTTTAAAGATATAATATTTTTATTATTTACTACACAAAATTGCATTTATGCAACTCGTGTAATACACCGGGTTTTTTAAAATATAATTTTTTTTATTACGTGGTATATAAAATTAGATTTATTCAATCCGTATAATACATAGGGTTTATAAAGATATAACAAGATATAACTTTTGATTGATTGATATATAAAATTACATGTGCTCAACCCATACAATACACGAGTTTCTTAAAAATATAACTTTTTCATTATTTAATATATAAAAATAAATTTACTCAACCCGTACAATACACGGGGTTTTTAAAGATATAACTTTTTTATTATTTAATATATAAAATTACATTTATTCAACCCATGTAATAGACGAGGTTTTAAAAGATATATTGTTTTATTATTTGGTATATAAAATTACATTTATTCAACCCGTGTATTACACGGGATTCTAACCTAGTAATTCATAAGTCAAATATCAAGTAGGTAGGTAGCAGGTGGGAACTAGGTTAGAACCCCGTGTATTACACGGATTGAATAAATGTAATTTTATATACTAAATAGAAAAACAATATATTTTTAAAAACCTTATTTATTACACGTGTTAAGTAAATACAATTTTATATATTAAATAATGAAAAAGTTATATATTTAAAAACCTTGTTTATTGTGTGATTTGAATAAATGTAATCTTATATACCAAACAATAAAAAAGTTCTATTTAAAAAAAACTGTGTATTCACGGGTGGAAGAATTGTAATTTTATATACTAAATAATAAAAAAAAGTTATATTTAAAAAAATCCGTGTATTATACGGGTTGAATAAATCTAAAACAATAAATAATATGCATGTTTATCTATGTTAAGTGAAACAATGCTTTTTAGTTTAGATAAGACTTTATGATTTGAAGTTAAGTTTATACCAATAATTTAGAGGTTGATAAGATTTATATTAATTTAATTAATATTTAATAATTTAAATTAAGTAATAATTATCTATAGTTGCATCTCTGAGAATTCACGTACCATGTTCGAGCTCGAAAAATGTGTCTATATGCTTTAACAAAAATTGTTTTTTTTTAAATCATATTAGTATTGGGTTAGGCCTAATAAACCTAATGTTAAGTTGGGTAAATTATAAAGCATAAAAAGGTATTTGATAATGGGCCTCTATATTGGATTTGTATGTTTTTACAATTTTTTTTAAATAAGTTACCCGTGTGATACACGGGTAACAATTTAGTTTTGAACAGAGTTAAAAAAAATTATAAAAAACAACAAAGAATGAAACAACATTATCATTCAATAATCAAAAACCAAAAAAATATAAATTACAAGTCTGCAGAATTATAAAGTTATCATAAGTCAGTAAAAATTTCATTGCGAGTAAAGCAACTAATCATTTAAGGAAACAGTCTGGATGATTTAAACCAACTAAACACACTACTATATTGACTATTAACTTTGTATTCTGAGTTAGCAACTCAAACCACATTCTCTACCCATACAAATCATTAGCACATAAACCAGATACATATATGCATTCCGTTAAATTAATATTATATCAAACTAATATTATATTAATTTAATTAATATTTAATAATTTAAATTAAATAATAATTATCTACAATTAAGGATGGTTTAGAATAATGACAAGTGTCATTTTATTGGTTTCTTTTATTATATAGTATAGAAGATATAGATTTGAAGAGATAATTCTGGATTATCTATAAATTTTAAATAGGTTAAAAGATAATTCAAGTGGGTTCAAGATAAATAAAGTTTGATTTATTTATTTAACTAGGTTTTTTAGCCTTTGCGAGTTGCGGCGTGCAAAACCTAAGGATGTCTAGCGCTCTTAACAATAGATGTGTCTTGTGGCCCGTGTTTAGCCCTTGCAGCGAGCGTGTTTTGTCTCTTGGTTCGTATCGGCCTTGCGTGTTTTAGAAAAGTTGGTGGAACTTGTTAGTTGTCTGCCAAATTTATGTCTAGTTAAGGTAAAGGGTATGTCGTTTACCTGAAGAACCATGCATCAAACTTAAGAAACAAATTAGTAAAACATAATAACAATGATCAAACAGATGATGGTTTGGTTCAAGTCATCACAATTCATTGTAGTCATCGTCGATCGACGATCCTGTGACTAAATATCATGCAAATTTAGGATTTATTATAATTACATGTGCATATATAGTTAAGATAGATAAAGAGATGCACATTTTTAATAGAAACACACCTTAGAATATGAACTTTGAAATAAACAACCATTAAAATAACTGATGACCCATTGTTGAATGTCTAAACCAAGTGCTTCAAGTGTGCTCATTGTTGATAACGGTCCTCGTTTCATCGAACAACAAATCTGGATCAGGGTATCCGTATTGTAGCCCCAGTATTGATCTTTATCCATCCACCTACCTCAAAAAAGATTATTAGTTTATTTTAATAATAGAAAAGCTAAATCGACAGTGTGTATATTGCTGGTTATACCTTGCTTATTTTGGGAACATTTGATCTGAGCGTCGATAGCTGATCGGTTAACCATTTTCAGCTACTAAGAAATTAATAGGAAGTCACCATCCGTAAGTTGACTCTATAATCCATGTATACAGCTGCAGCTACTGATTTAACAGAAACCATATGTTTGTTTTATATAATGAATCTTTGCATACTACGGAGACGCATACCTTAACGACTCAATAAGAAGATAATCGTGAAATCAGCGACGTGCAAAACCTAAAAATTGTAACTAATACACAGTACCAGAATTCTTCATAATGAAACAATGATTAATCATATATTCCTAATTCTAAATTATAACAATTCTACCAATAATAGTTTTCAAGATGTAAACAATAATTAATACACGTTACATCTACTTCCTTTATTTATTTTTTTTTTGACCATCTTATAAAACGACCAGCCCTTACCCGTACCATGCCTATTTTTATGGGCAACCCCCGTATTGACCTTAACCAAATTGCACCTATATTGACTCACCAATAATGTCGGGGATGTAAAGATACATGCTTATTGTTCCAGACTCCAGTTCTTCATTTGGATGTCATCTCTAATCATCAGCTACAAAAAAAGAAAAAAAAAAGCCAAAAGCAAACCGAATAACAAATAGAAAAAATAATTTATAAAACGTTAACGGTATAAAATTAATCAAATTATGTCCTTAAATAAACATAACTAACTCACATGCATTATATTCTTTGCTAAAGAGTTGCAATTATAATGGTAACATGATATGAGATAGAATATATATAAAAAAAATTATCATTCGTGTATAATCATTATAGATCAACGATGCGTCGATGATCACCTTTTCTCTTGTAATTTTTGAAACATATTGCAATAGCTTCAACAAAACGCCCTCCAACTTCTTCATGAGTCATGGCAATTAATTCAAAATTCTCTTTGCAATTTGGAATAAATGATCAGCCAATGACATGCAAAGTATTTTTTTTTTAACAAATAAAGGGAGCCCATTATATTCAAACCAAAATGGAGCCCCTTATATTCAAACCAAAAGGCCTCTAGCCAGGAGCTAGAAGGCAAGGTTAGAAAACATACTACTTGCTAATCTAGCATTACATCGACACCATAACTGTTCCAATATTCAAAAGATAAGTAATTTAATTTGGCCCTGTGGGTTAGCCAAAAGAAAGTACATTCCTTCACCTCATCCACTGTGTTGTTGTATGTGCTTCCCTGAATACGTTTTTGTTACGAGACATCCAAATCTTCGTTATGTGAGATCAGGAAAAAAGAACGTACTTGTAAACCTGCCATTCGTACAGACTATGGAGGACCATAAGTGCAGCCTTTGCTATTTTTACTCTCAAATTTAAGAGCTACATGTTACAAAGAGAATCAAGGAAAATAAGTTGGCTACGACCTGATTTCAGAGAAAAAAATGTTATCGTACCAGTCCACACTTGGGCGACTTTCAACCCGACTGACCTGGTCTAGGTTATTTATTTTGAACCACTTGACCCGTTGAAGTTAAAGCATAACCCAAATCAACCTACTTTCAAGTAAATGGTTGAAATTGGCACCTTTGAAAATATGGCACTGATCTAGTCGCGCTCTGTATTTTGGCATTCTGTTCTGGTATTGAATTTGACATGTCAACTTTTCAGCTGTCTTTTAACCCATCATGTAGTTGATTCTTATACGTTCCGGCCACGAAACATTACCTTAAAGAACAGAGCAATTTGTGAACCGAATCTGCCTTGAAACACCATCGCCGCTGCCAAGGGTTCACGACGGAACCTTAGTTCGTCACCTAGCGATTGTCAAACCCTAGAGATTTGTTTCCCCTAATCTTCGTCACCTGTCGAAGCTCCCAGAGACACGGTTAGCCTGCAAAAACTAATCCAGCCATCAACGTCGTTGATTCTCGATCTGTAGAAAATTGTGGTGAACGTGCCGGAAGAGGTGTGTCGTCGAAGCACAGCAATGGCTCCGTCGTCCGTTGCTGGCAGCTCCACCCTTTCACAACGGAGCAACCGGTGGCAGGAAATCCACGTCTTCGTGCGGCACCACTACGATCATCACCGACCAAGTGCGTAACCGGGGTGAGGAGGCCGGCCGGAGGCCATGCTCGGCTCCTCCTCCATCACTCTCTCTAGATATTCCCCCGTCTCTCTCTTCCGTGTGTGGGCTGAGACTCACCATATATAATTAATATGCATATTACCAAAACACCCTCATTACTGTTCATTTCGTTTGAATGAGTGATGTAGCTAGTTTCAGATTAACATTTTCTTGTTGTAAGGCTTTATATTTAGAAACCTTGTCGAGTTTGAATGGCATATTTTTACAAATAACTCAAAGACACCGGAACACAACATATTGAAGCCCAAAAGTCACCTTATAGTAGCAATATTTTAAGCTTAATTGATACATACGTCTTAAAGAGAACACCCAAAAGCATATTACAACCACACGATCAACAATGAGAAGACCAACTTGAAAAAAAAAAATGCTAGACAAACTATCAAACAACACCTGGTGTGCAGAATTTAAACAACCATAAAAACATGGTTTGACCTGTCTCCAAAAAGACCACCCAACCTCAAAATTCATCATTATAATTTACTGTGTAGAAAAACTAAATCAATAATGAACACAACACATTATATACAGTAAATACACATGCAATCAATCTAAACCAAACAATTCACCTAGAATTTAGCCGACAACATTTAGCTCTAAAGAGAAGATCATACCTAGGGTTTTCAGCATACACTACGAACGGGAGTGGCCGGAAACAACCGACGTCGTCGTTGATTCTCGATCTGTAGAAAATAGTGGTGAGCGTGCCAAAAGAGGTGTGTCGTCGGAGAACAGCAATGGCGCCGTCGTCTGTTGCTGGCGACACCCCCCTTTCACAACGGAGCAGCCGGTGGGAGGAAATCCACGTCTTCGTGCGACACCACTACGATCATAACCGGGCAAGTGCGTAACCGGGGTGAGGAGGCCGGCCGGAGGCCGGCCGGAGGCCATGGTCGGCTCCTCCTCCGTAACTCCTCAGCTTTCCTTGTCTAACCGGCTCTGTACGTGGTCTCTCTTTTGTCAAGCTTGTAAAGCTATTAGACTATCAAATTACAAAATTGCCATTAAACACAAGTGAGTAAAAAAGAAGAAAGAAAAACGACATAGATCAGACTCGAACCCGACCTTCTAAGCTGGTTAAATAGCGGCTCAACCGCTAGACCAACACAATATTCTTTGAGCATATCCATATTAAATGACTTATAAATACAAATAAATGACGTCAGCGGTACTATTCATAAGGTTGGTTTATTAATAGATAGGATAATAGTTTGAATTATCTACTTACTAGATATGTTTATTTAGTTGGTTTATCTTAATATTAAAAATAGTGTTTGAGTTAGGTTAGGATTAAAATTATAAATAGATAGTTAGAGTCATTGTAATTGGTGTTTTTTGGTTAATAATTAAGAGATTGGAGTTCGTTCATACAGGGTTTTTATGTTTGATCAAGGATCTGATTTCCAACAGAATTGTCACCCCGTGTTCCAAGTTAACTTGTTGCATAATTTGTCATTGTAACCCCATATCGCGATGTGCCTGAAACCCCACAAGAAGATAAAGATGAAGGCTGAGCTACCGTTTAGTTTAATAGAATCTGAGATACTATCAAGACTTGTAGAAAAATCCGACATAGGTAGTTGCAGGTGTGTGTGCAAACAATGGAAATCGTTCTTATCGACACATGCGTATGCCAGGATGCACCTCCAGCACCACGGAAACATCAACGACTATAAACTTCTCCTATTTGACGAGTTCACCTTCCGCACGCTTGACGGTTCAACAACCATCCCTTCTCACCCAAACCCTAATCCTAACCCTAATCATATATTTATTTTCGCAAGCCTGCATGGGTTAGTATGCTTAGGCTCAAAGGAATCCACTCAGCTAGTGTTTTGGAATCCATTCACATGTGCCTACAAGAAGTTGTTATCTGGCCCCCGTTTTACTTTTTCCAAGAAAGTTGTTAGAGATGGCATCGGTTTCTATGTCGACTCTTCTAGTGATTACAAACTTGTATGTGTGATTGGGGGTGGTGGTCTCGATGGGCTCATATCTATTCCCGTAGATTGGATTCATGGAGAGAGATCGAATTTCCATTCGTCTCTACCACCGAGATGTGTGTTGGTCTCCGGCTACTTTCTGCGGCCAATGCCTTTATTTCATTGTGAGAGCTTATACGCTGGATGTTGAAGGTGAATGGTGGATTATATTTTTTGATGTGAAGACGGAAACTTCTAAGAAAATACTATTTCCCCTTATCCTAGTTGGCGCAATGGATCGCGGGGGAAGTTTTGTCCTTCTCAATGGATGCATTCATCTGTGTGTAACCTATAAAATAACTACGTATTTGAAGCTGGGCGATCTGTGGATCATAAAAACATACTTATAAGTTATACCACATTTATAAAGCATACTTAAACATACCAAACATCCTTAAGATTAGGGTTGTAAACAAGCCGAGCTAGAGTGGGCCTAGGCTCGAAGTTAGGGATCATAGCTAAAGAAGGCTGGATTAAAACCGCTGATGGAGATCCCATACCGGTCGAAGGAGTTGCATGGGTCGTAAAACCAATCGAAGACTACGACATCATGCTCGGGATGGATTTCTTTCGAGAGCAAAAGGCAGTGCTGGCACCGTTTCTAAATACACTATAAATCATCAAAGGAGATGAAGTACACACCGCACCCTTGGAGGCAACACAAGAAACCGGGGCAAAACATTATACGTAATACAACTCATGAAGACTCATGAGGCATTTGGGCATCACAACGAGGATGCTGTGAATTTAGGTGGGGGATGATGTCACGCCCCGCATAATATTAGCTCAAAATATCAACATTCTAGAACTTTCTAGGGCCATCTAGTCGCGTTTAGAGCTACCTGGAAGGCTCCGGACTATCCCATATTTTTCCAGCATCATGGGGACACTAGAAAGACCAAGAATCTCCTAGAAAATGCTGGATAAGGGCTGGTCAAAGCTGCCATAAATATCTGCCATAGAACTCTCTAGAATTTCAGCAAATATCATGATATTTATTTATGTAAGAAATATCTAGATATTAAGGCAAGGATATTTATAAAGAGTGTTCTAGATCAAGAACACTCTAGATATAGACTTGTAACTAGTATAAATAGGCTTCATGGGGTCTCATTTGAGACATCCCCAAGCACTTGAAAACACAACACTCTCTTGTAAACTTTTTTGTGTAATACAAAGCTTTTCTCTTGTATACTTGTGTTCAAGTATTACAAGCAACTTACTTGCAATCCAACATCCCCTTTAGCAGCTTTCACAACCAGAACCCAATGACACTAAGTCGGCAAGGCTTACTTAGACCGTGACTAAAGGCCGCACGCGAGTTGATGAAACTAACTCCGTGACATCAGGCTCGGTCAGATAATTTTAGCAAGTTGAAAATATGGGTTCAAGTTCGGTCGAAAAAAGTTTAAGCCAGCTCGTTTTAAAAGAAAATTAATAAACAACTTTTTTGTATTTGGGATTATACATAAACCAGATAATTAAAAAGAAAAACAACATTTGGGCTTATATGTGTGGTGTTTCTTTATACTAGAGCTGAGCAATTTACGGTTCTAAACCGTTAGAACCAGGGAACTGAACCGGAACTGCCAGATCCGAATAGTATTTTTGTATATCGGGTCCGGTTCCGGTTCGTAAGTTTAAGGGAAACGGTTCCCGGTTCGGTTCCGGTTATAACCGATGGTTCCGTTTAAAGAACCGCTAGAACCGGTTTGGGTTAAACTTTAAATAATATATTTAAAAACCCTATTAATTCATTTAAACTTTAAATATTATATTTAAAAAATGTATCTAGTATTAAAGAACATAAAAGTGTTTTGACATAATGTTTGAATGAACTTTTTGTGATGGTTAACTAAAAGTTTTGTAGGATCGTGTTCTGACCCGATTGAGTCGTTCAGAGGCGTTCTCCTATGTTTCAGGTGCGGAATAACAAGAAACGTAGGTAGAAATAGCTTGTACTTCACTTTAATCTACTGTTTTATTGATTTGAAAATGATTACACTTCGATCTTCACACCGACAGCACTTCGGTATGGAATTGGTAAAATTACAAATGAGATTCGCTCAAGAGTATTTATAGTGCAAGTAGGTTCCCATATTCAGACATGAGAGGTTCCCATATTCGGACATGAGAGGTTCCCATATTCGGACATGAGAGGTTCCCATATATGACATGTACACAAAAGCGAACCTCCTATCTAAATCACATATACTCTCCAGTTTTCTCGTAAAATGCGCCCTAATCTAACAATCTAAAACTAAGACTCGATCTAAGACGAAGTCGACAGATGTAGTGCACCAACAAACTCCCCCTCAGATGTTGACGGAGTCGTTCATCGAGTCTTTAACAATGTCGTATCTTCGCACCTTTAGTCTTGATCAGTCTTTGGGCTTCTCTCTCTCTTTCTTCATCTCTTACTCTTAAATCACCAACAAACTTCTTCTCTTAGATGTTGACATCTTTAAGTTCCTCATCTCCAACATGCACTCCCCCTCACATTCTGACTCTTCCTGCACAACAACTCTACCACAAACATAAGTTTTATGATAAACATTTAAGCATATAGACATCACTAATCACAAACTAATCAACCAATCAGATACTGATGAACCATTTGGAATTGTAACATTTTTCATATCAAAATAAACACAATCTCCCAAACCAACTGTTCATCATGTTTAGCACTTAGAAATTTGAAAATCAACTTTTCAATATTAGTCGTCGAAAATCTTTTTGTCTTTTCAAAAATTTATGCTAAAACACACCAAAAATCTTTTTGGATTTTCTGAAAGAAAGTAAATGCAAAAATGAACTATTTACAAACAATATTTTTGTGAGTTCGTGCAAGAGGATCATATCAGTTTTAAGACAAATCACTAACACCGTTAAGCTTTAAACATTCTCAGTTCTAAACAATTTACCTAGATTGTCAGTATATTATTCCACTTTAAATTTTCACACAAATCTCAATCGATTCGAGATACGATATTAATGTTTTAGAAACTTAAACTTAATTGTGTATCACTCCACTCGAATATACTCCTGTATCCAGATCCCAATGTTCAGTCTTACAGGTGAGTATACCACAGATGATATCTGTAAAGGGGTTATATGCGAGGGCCGTGAGAGCTCAGGTCGATACTTCCGTATACGCAGAGAGATGACGGCTTCGACTTTTTGGTGTGTCCCCTTTAGAGGATCTTTTGATTTCAACAGCAGCGACTATCAATTTTATTGTTTCATCAGCTTGCTGAGGGCGATGCTATGTTTCAAGCATTTTGCAGAAAGCATTATCCGGGAACTAGGTCAGAACTTCCATTCAGCAGAAGTCCCGGGATAATACCCCAGATATCACTGAGTATAAAGACCTAGTATCTCAGAAAGAGGGACCTTTCAAACAAGATTTCGGGGGTTACCCATATATCCAAGAATAGTTACCCACAAATCAAGTAAGTTTGAATTTAGGTTTATATCTCGTTTCAATTTACTAAATGTGCGAAAATCTACTGACACATCCGCAGTAAGATCGTTTATCACATTTTGACTTTCCAATTCTTTAGCATGTTGTGACAGTCTACTTATGTACTATCATTTCCTCTTTTATGCAACAAGAACTCATTTTTAAATTTTTCATGTTTTTGTCTTTTTCAAATTTTCTAGTGTTTTTGGATTTTCTGAAAATTTTCTACTCCCCCTAAAATGCAAACACATTAAAGAAATTTGAAAACTATCTAAGCTCTTGACCCATTAGAAATATGAAATAAACTGTACAAACTTTGACAACCGATATCGAATTACATCAATTCGCCATTCACTAGCGCATAAACAATCAGAACTCCCCCTATCAACAAACTATTTTCCCATTTAGATTTCAAAACACTTAAGTTTGTTTTAATCAAAATGGTTTTTCCGGAAAATAAGTTTGATTGATTTTACCACTTGTAGGTTTATCAAACAAATGTTCGGGGATGTGGTTCATCATCTTGTCTTCCAACCAAATGTAGGAAAATACAAGTACAAATTAATGTCCTTGATTTACCATATGCAAAGATGCATAACCAAATCTTCTAACCACTTGTAATTATAACCAACAAATACCACTAGTAAGCAAACACAAACAAACCTTTTACCGTTTGAATGATTGACGTTACCGAATAAAACTTAAGAAAGATGCCGATACCTGCTCCTCGCTTACAAACCTGGGAGCTCCGGCAAGTCCTGAGACTTACTGTTCATAATATGTACCATCCCAGTCACAAACCAGGGATGGTTCAACCTTTTCTTTCTTTGTTTTCTTCTCATAAAATTCTTTAACCCCTTTGACTTTTCGATTATCTTGCCAAAGGTATGTTTTACCTTGGGGTTAAAAACCTTCTCAGCATCAAATTCCTGTTTATCATTATAAAATTGGTTAGAAATTTCTGTTTTACCAATTTTCTTTTTATAATTCTCAGCTCGAAGTGATGGAAACTCCTCATCATTCACAATCGGAACTGGTTTTTCATCTTTTAAAACAACTTCACATTTTGAAACATCATGTGGCTCAACTGATTTTATGGAATCAGTTTCATCGCCAGAAGATAGCTCCTCTGATTTTGACCTATCAGAATCATCGCTAGAGCTTTCACCAACCTTCTTAACAACCCATTTCTGGTTGTCAGATTTAGCTCTCTTCTTGTAAAACTTGTTCGAACTCTCACCAATTTCAAATGTAGAATCTTGAAACAATTTTGTTCTATCAATTGGTGGTTCGAACTCAACTACTCTCTTTTTGAGTTTACAAGATACTCCCTGTTTTGATTGTATTGCCTTAGAACAATCTCGGGCAATATGTCCAACAGTGTTGCACTGGAAACAGGTTCTCGTATCCGTATTCTCCTCAGCCGTCTTCTTCAATTCATCTTGCTTCTTTGCAAGGAATTCATTGTTAGACTGTCTCCAGAAATCTTTCTTTTCTTCTTCCTCGGATGATGTTCCTGAAACAAATGACATTTTGGATTTAAAATCACGAACATATTTTTCATTTTTCTGTTTTTCTGTAGGAATAAAACCTAAACCTTTCTTTTTGAAATTACTGTTATGATTTGATTTCTTTTGGAAACCTGAACCAGAACTGTAATTCTTTTTCTTGTTTAATGTTTGTTGTACTCTTGAGGTGTAAGATCTTGGTTTTTCATTAAGACATAAGTCTTTTATTTCAGAAATATTGATTTCTGTGAGTTTGAAAACCTTGTTTATCAATTCTGTTTTGACACCTCTTATTGGAAATTCCTCATCAAAATATAATTTGTCAGAATCATTCAAAGTGTAGGCAACTTTAAACAACCCATCATCCAAATTAGATTTTGATAACAGGAATTCTTTGTCATAGACTATTTTTCCCTGTTTTTCTGTTTGACCCGGAGTGCTTGACTCAGACTTTGACTCTGACGCGAACTCCGACTTTGACTCCTCTATCTCATCGTTATCTAACACATGATCCACGACTTTCTTCATCAATTGAGACTGTTGATCAGTGTCAGACGATGTAAACACAACATCAATACTATCTGGTAGATTGACTGACGACTCCGACTCACTGTAAATTTGTTGCCTTTTTGACTCTTTCATCGTTTGGGTATCTTGGCAAATATCCATTTTCCAGCGGAGGTGGACACTTGTTATAACTGACACCTTGTTTCTTACCAGAATCTTTCTTGTCAGTCTTTTTCTTCGTATCATTCTTCTTCTTTTCTGAAGTCTTTTCATCAGCACTTTTTCCAGCTTCTTTCTCTTCAGTTACCTCATCATCTTCCCATGCCTTCATACTTTCAACCGTCGGATAAATCCTGTCAATGACATAAGAAGTACATGAGTAACTTTTTAACAAACGGTTAACTCTTTCAGTTTCAATTCTTTGCAACTCAAGCTTTTGTTCCAAAGCAGCACACTTCTCGATGTAATTATTCACAACTTTCTGTTTGATCATGAATGCTCCCTGAAGTGTCTTCATTGTCGTTGCCTGCTCTTCACTCGTTTCGTTGTATTGGTTCATCGCTTTGTTCAGCACATCGTAGGATTCCTTCAAACTATTCAAGTTGTAAATCAGTGTGCTGTTTTGCTTCTTTATAGCTTCACAGTTCTCACACTTCACTGGAATCTTTTTGGCATCAACTTCTTCCTCAACCTTGAATTTAGGAACTTCTTTCACCTTTTGTCTTCTTATCATTGGAACATCTTCATCATTACTGCTGCCTGGTGTCTTGATCTTTTTCTTTTTCTTCTTTGCCTTCTCATCCTCACTGTCACTTTCTGCCAGCAACTTCATATCAGCTTTGAATTTTCTTGCCCAATACTCAGTATCATCATCACTATCATCTTCAACCTTTGCCATGAAAGCTGTGTGCGCTGTAGCTTGATAAGGAATGTAGTTATCCCAAGAGAAATTCTCCCAGCTAAAACCCTCTAGTAGCTTTTCATCTTCTTGATCAATCAAACAAGCTTTTGCATTTTCTGGAATATATTTATCCCAGCTGAATGACTTCTTTTCATCTTGATTGACCACACATGCTCTTTTTTCAGTATTTTCAATCACATCTCTTCCATGCGCAGTTTGAGCTTGATGTTGATGTTGTTGTGATGGTGATTGAGCAACCTGATGGTAGATGGCTTTTCTGTAGTAATCATTGTTGTTATTGAAAGGATTCTGAGCTCCACTTACTTGGCGATTAGTGCACTCCCTCTTGAAGTGTCCTTTTTCCCTGCACCGAAAACAAGTGACTTTAGATTTGTCGAAACCTAAAGTAGAAACATTAGCCTCACGAAGATCATCTCTCCCCGTGATCTGCTTGAATTTCTCTGCTCTCCGTAACACACTAGCCAAACACCACTTTATGTCCATCAGCTCCATCTCTTCAGCATCTATCTGGTCGTAGTCTTCCTTTGTTAGCATTGGATTTCCGATACGACCTGCAACAAAACAACTGTAAGATTCCAAAACCATTCCTAATAAAGACATTTGGTTTTTAGCAACTTCCTCAGAATAATCTTGATCATTTTCAAGATTTAATACAATATTGCACTGAAGTTTCTTTCCATTTTTCGTTGCTGAAATATTAGGATCAAAGGACGGAAATGATGTGAAACTTGTTTTCCCGCTTGATCCTTTAGATGAACTATCAGATGAACTTTTGACACTGTATGCAGTTTCAACTTTCGGAGATAGATTTGATGATTTATCATTCACTCCTGCTTTATAGTATAACCCGATATCCTGTTCACCATCAAAATCTTTCATTCGAATGACTTTTCGTTGTTCCATTTCTTGTGCTTCGATCTTTTCAATGAACTTGCTGAGTGTCAAATTGCTAAAACCCTTTTTGTTTCTTAACATCATAAGATATGTGCCCCAAGTTTCATATGGCAAAGCATCAGCAAGTTTTTCAATCAACTCTTCATTTGTTTTTTCAATACTCAATCTCTTCATGTTAGCAAGCAAATTGCAGTATCTTTTGATAATCTCTCTTGTACTTTCATTCTTTAACCCGCGAAACAGATCAAATTCTTTCTTTAGAAGCGATTTCTTGCTTTTGACCATTTCTTCACTACCACGAAACTTTGACCTTAAAGCTTTCCAAATCGAATATGAAGTTCCATTGTGTTGCAAAAGCACCATAATATATTCTTTTACTGCTTGTTGAAGAAGACTTAACATCATTTTCTCATCTTTATATTTCTTTCTAGCATCCGCACTTAGATCTTTTATCGGAACAGGCTCTTCATCATCATTCATCGGTCGAACATATTTTGTCTCGACACATTCCCATGCGTCAAGATAGTTCGCTTGTACCCAGTTCTCGAAACAACCTTCCCAACCTTTAAATTCTTCTATGTTCATGAGTTTGGGTGGTTTTTGCATTGTTCCCGTTTCGTTTTCGAGCATTATGTTTTGAGCAACAGTGATTGGGGTACTCGGAGTAGCGAATGCATTGTAGAATTCCTCGTCCATGTTTTACACCTGTATCACCTGAATGCACACAAACAAACAAAACACAATCAGTTTAAAACACTTATCAAAGCAACTGAAACAAACTGATACTCTGTGTGAACTGAATCACTCGAACTGATGAATATTCTGTGCAGACTGCTATGACCCGGATCAAAATCAAACGAACAGACTCACTTCGTACGAACTGATGGACTTTTGACAATTTTGAACTCCAAACCGTACAAACTGGAACTAACTTCCAAGCGAAATAATGACTTTTAAATGAAATGGATCTTTTCACACGACTTGACCACACTAAACGACCTTGACCGAGTTTGAAATCAAATGAACTGAACCACCTCTTGTGAATATTATGCTTTGAACTTTGAACTTTGAACTTGGGCCGCGATGATTGATGGGCTGACAACACTTGATCACAAATGTGATTAGATCTCAAATTCCACTAAAACGACAAATGATTGGGCCATTTTATGAATTCCATGGATTAATGAAACTGACAACAACTATTTTGAAAACATCATTTCTTATTGGGCCGATTACATGTAGTAGGCTGTCGAATTGATTCATATATAATACTTCACTTTGAAAACATGGGCCGGCTAATTACCTTTTAAATATCTTTCATTGGGCCGCCAAAACTACACATAATTGCTTTTAATAATAATCAACAATGGCAACAACTCGATTTTTGTGATTGGGCCGTGAACCACTAGCTGACAACCGTTCCTATTTTTTAAACTACTCCCATTGGACCATAAATTCCACTAAACCCACAATACAATTGAACCACACACATCACTAAACATTCAACTGATTAGGCCGCATATTTTGAACCATAAAACATAAACCGTTTACAATGATTGGGCCAATAAGTGATTCACATGCACAATTTTTATCAACCCAATACAATCTTATTGGACCGTTAATATGCCCTTCACATGGGTTCTGTCAATTTGATTTACGAGACCATATGATGACAAGCTCTATCACATGGAATAATGTTTCAAACTTTTTAATGATCACAATTAATAAAGGTCGGCTCTATTTGATTTTGATGTCAGACACATTTAATTCACAATATGATCCTATTAGGCCTTCAATATGTAAAATGATAATGATTGGACCGTATAATCTTGATCACGTGAACAAGCAATACTCAATGAACCTGGTGTTGGGTTGACATAAAAGCGAATCTAATGATGACTGAATAAGCGAACCGATTGACTTTTTCACTAAAAGCGAACTTGATTGGTCTTATAAGCGGACCTAATGATGTGAGCGGACCACAAGAGCGAACCACTTTGTTCACAAAAGCGAACCTGAAAGATCTGACTTTTGAAGCGAACCTATGAAGAACTTTGGAGCGGACCAGATTTTTGAAGCGAACCTATGAAGAAATTTGAAGCGGACAAGATTTTTGAAGCGAACCTATGACAATTTGGAGCGAACCTAATGCACTTTGGAACGAACCTGTGATGTCACAAGAGCGGATCTACCAACTGACCGAAAAAGCGGACCTAATTTCGAAGATGATTTCACCCATTTTTCATCCGAATTTCAAACTCAAACTTTCAAGGGTTTATCTATGAACAACTACCTACAACCTGTGAAATTTTGAATGAATTCCGACCGTTAAATCTCGTTCTGATGAAGAAAGAAGGTGTAGAAGTAAGAAACGATGATGAATTCCAGCTATTCTCTGTAGAAAACCTCCTCCCAAGCTCTGATACCACTTGTAGGATCGTGTTCTGACCCGATTGAGTCGTTCAGAGGCGTTCTCCTATGTTTCAGGTGCGGAATAACAAGAAACGTAGGTAGAAATAGCTTGTACTTCACTTTAATCTACTGTTTTATTGATTTGACAATGATTACACTTCGATCTTCACACCGACAGCACTTCGGTAGGGAATTGGTAAAATTACAAATGAGATTCGCTCAAGAGTATTTATAGTGCAAGTAGGTTCCCATATTCGGACATGAGAGGTTCCCATATATGACATGTACACAAAAGCGAACCTCCTATCTAAATCACATATACTCTCCAGTTTTCTCGTAAAACGCGCCCTAATCTAACAATCTAAAACTAAGACTCGATCTAAGACGAAGTCGACAGATGTAGTGCACCAACAAGTTTTTTAGTTAACTTTTATTTTTTCACATTGTATACTTTCGGTTTAAAACATTTTATTGTTGCTACTTTTACTCTGAATGGTTTAGCTTTTGGATGTCGCAACTCTTAGTTATATGCTTCTTAGATTTTCTGTATTCTGCTACCAATGCCTTCAACTAGATGTACATTCTTTGTTTCAACTTACAAATTCAATGTCACCTTGTTGGTTTTCTGGCAGTTTTACCACTTTCTTGTTGATTAATTTTGGTTTCAGAAATCATATATGTAAACAATGATTGTGTATGTTATGAATTTGCTTTTTTTTTTACGATTATGTTAGTTATATCCAGAAAAAAGTTACACCGACTTCAATCAGTTTATGTTGAAGTCGGTGTTGTATCCCTAAACGGGTCAAATGGTCGATTAAATGAAACAAATGGGTATAACGAGTCACATACACAGCCCCGACAACAACTACGAGCCGGCAAAACAAGGGCACCCGCCGCAACGCCCGGACATTCCCACTAGTATATCTAAATGCTACAAAGAATTGATCTCTTATAAATGGAAGGAAATGGGATGGCAAGGAGTTGATCCATATACTGACTTTAGGTACAATGTACAGTCAATAGTAATGATCTTTGACGCTACAATACCCAGCCACTAGCCGAGTATTAAACTAGTTACAATTGGGCTGGTCAAGTTTAGGTTTGGGTTATGATTACAAAAGAATTTGTGTATTTTCTATGAATTCAAAGCAAAAGCCTGACTTGTAAAGTTCGGTTCGCGATACTTATCGCAGCCTGAACGTTTTCTTCACGAAGCCGATGAAACTCGCCTTCTAGAAAAAGAATGTATTGGTTCAAAACTGGTGACATCACTGTTGCGATGATCTCGAAATCACCATTTTCGCCAACGATCGCCCCAGCATGAAGATTACCATTCAAACCCGCGGCTCCAGCGTTTGGGTTCCCGATCATTGCAGCAGTAGGTACGCCATTCGGGTTCTCGTTAATAACAGCAGCGGGATTTGGGTTCACAATCATTGCAGCCGCTGATTGTAAACCATTCTGGTTACCGTTTCGAGCATTTCCACCCATCGGCACAGGCGGTGCGTGTTGAGCTAAGACATTCTGATATCTTGCTAAAGCGGTTCGGGCCAAGATCAAACGTTGGTTGAGGCGTGCACTACCTTCAAGCACATTAGACATTATTTGATGGTCGACACCAATCAAGAATTCAAGATTTAATTTGCTATCTGAATTTGTCTTTCATCCATGTTGCTGGGAAAATCGTGGAGGTGTTTCAACGGGAGAATGGTGGTGTTTGGGTGAGGAGTGAGGGTGGAAGTCGCGGAGGTGTTACACCGGGAGGACGGCGGTGTTTGGGTGAGGGTGGAAGAAGGCGGGAGTTTATATGTACAACTGAATTGAATCAGTTGTTTGTATATAACTGTTAGAAACGGTTAATCTGTTAGCTGAACGGATGTGTCACCGTTTTGCATTTTTGTAGAATTGTGACGATGTATTTAAGAACGTAAAATCGCTTTGTTTAATTTAGGAAAATTAGCACACGATCATATTGATCATATTTTTCTTCAACACTTACAAAAAGTTTCCTAATAGGGGTGAAAGTGTGGAACCACATCTGCTTATGTGACAACACTTTAATTTCACATTTATTTTAAACTAGAATTTCGATGCGCCATGCGTTGCGGCGACGTCGAAACCTAAACTAACTCGAATTTGTACCGTCAAATATCTAACCCATCTCGTTTATGAGCAAAACTTATGTTAAAAGGTAGACCAACTGAAAACATATATAAAATAAGCACGAAAATGTATTATATTTCACCTCACTCTTTACCGAGAAAATTTACGCCAAAACTTAAACCAACTTAGATATATACCGAGATGTACTTAAATAAAGTACGTAAGAAAATAGTATTTTTTTAAGTTAAAAAATGGTATCGCACGTTACGGCAGCATTGAAGCATTATGTAACTCAAATTTATACCGTATAGTGAAAACGTATTATATATGACAAAACGTGGACTAACTGAAAACATACACAAAAATAACATGAAAACGCATTGCCAAAATGTAGACTAACCGAAAACATACACAAAGTGTATTATATTTCACCTCACAATTTGATTTGGTTTTGCGAGTTACGGATACGGTTCGGTTCCGAGTTGGTTTTGTTTTCGGTTTTTTTACAACCCGGTTAGCTACGTGGGGTCTTTACATGTTTGTGTGTAGGTCTGTAAACAAACCGAACGTTCATGAACTGTTCATGAACTTGTTCGGCGGAAAGTTCGTTTCTGTTCGTTTATTTAATAAATGAACGAACGCGAACAAAAAAATTGTTCGTTTAATTAAATGAACGAACATGAACACGCCTTGTGTTCGTTCATTTATGTTCGTGAACATTCTTTTATGTTCGTTCATTTATGTTCGTGAACATTCGTTTATTTACGTTCGTTTATGTTCGTTTAAATTTTAATAAATACATAAATAGTATATTTATATAAGGCGAATTGGAAATAAATAATCTCACCTAACTCAATTTGGCTGATAAGTCAGTTATTGGCCGATAATAATCCGAACTGGTCAATTTTTTTTTGTAGAATAGTCTGTCGTTAAAATAGCTTAACGGAGTTAAGTTTTTTTTCCGAATTACAAACCGATGTTTTAGGGCTTTTGATCAGAACGAGAATACAAGTCGATCAATGTAAAACTTACCTCGAAATTGTGCTTGAATTGGCTTGATTTTTGTTAATTGGAAGTTTAAACACCCGAACTAAAGCACCGTTTTCGTGAGTTGGGGCAGTTTTTCGAGGTAAGTTTTACATCAATCGACTCGTATCCTCGTTCTGATCAAAAGCCCTAAAACATTGATTTGTAATTCGGAAAAAAACATAACTCCGTTAAGAACTATTTTACTAAAAAAATTTGACCAGTTCGGATTATTATCGATCAATAACTGACTTGAGATTATTATCGGCCAAATTGAGTTAAGTGAGATTATCTATTTCCAGTTTGCCTTTATATCTATGAACACTTATGTAGATGTGTTTTCGGATGAAATGTAATATATTAGACTTGTTTCTTCAATCATGTTAATTTATGTTTATTCAAATATGTTCAGTTAATTTTTTTTATGTTCGTTTATGTTCATGAACTGTCCGTTTAGGCTTTAAGCGAACGAACATAAACGAACACGAACAAAAAAATGTGTTCGATTATATGTTCGTGTTCGTGTTCGGTTAAAATTAAATGAACGAACACGAACATAATATGTTTGTATTCGTTCGGTTCATTTACAGGCCTATTTGTGTGTACATGCTTGTGCATTTTTACGTATGTACAAGGAATGCTGGTACATCTTTTTTGTTTATTAAAAAACCAAAAATCAATCTTAACCTTAGATATAATATAATAATATCTGTTACCTATAGCAAATTTGAAATTCATACATACAATCTGTCGATCTAAATATAAATTAAGATATATCGACCGTTGACTTGTCGTTAGAGAAAAGTAAACGATACCACCTTGGGATGTTTTATATTAAAAAAAAAAAACATATATCTTTGGAATGACAAAGTCAACGTCAACATGCTAAAACGATTTGTTAAGTAACTCACCAATTTAATTCAACGGGCCAACCAAGAACACAAAAGACCATTTCATCACACATTCTTCTTTCTATTGTTCCTCCAATGAACAACCATCTATGGCGTCTAGTTCATCTCTTAGCTCTTTGCATCATGTCGGTTTCGGGCAAAGGTGAGCTTGATTTATCGTTTCATTTCATTTCATATCATATGATATCATATTCGCGTGTTTTTAATTTAATTTTGTTTACAGTTTTTGTAAGCATAGATTGTGGGGCCTCGGTTTCTTTCACAGATGAAAACTCGATTGTGTGGAAAGGGGATAATGATTTGATCTCGAGTGGGGTTACATACACAGTGCAACCAGACCACTCAGTGTCTCATGTTATGGACACCTTGCGGGTATTCACCACCCGAAGAAAAAATTGTTATTCTATAGAAGTTGAAGAGGGTGAAAAAGTTCTGGTCCGGGCCGGGTTTAACTACGGTAACTATGACAATAAGTCAACTCCACCAAATTTTAATCTTCTTTTTGACGGAAACTTTTGGGTCAATGTAAACGCTTCGGATTTTAAAATATATGAAGCTATTTATGTTGTGAAAAAGAAAGTTATTAGCATATGCGTGGCGCAAACAAAGCCCAACCACCTCCCGTTTATATCGAGCCTTGAAGTACGTAGCCTAGACTCGCAACTTTACAGCAAAATTGGCACAAATTACGCGTTGTTATTGCACTTTAGAGATGCTTATGCTACAAATCAAACTATAAGGTATGCATTTGTAATATTTTCAAATATGTAACATCACAAATAATTATTTTCCTAAATAAATCCGTCGCTTAAGACTTAACTTTTTGTCGCTAATGTCTGTCGCAAAGTGATTACCATTGCAAAAACATACGAGTGATGTAAATTTTATGACCCTTTTTTCGGTTGCGAAAAGACTACTACTTATTTGTGACTGGATTGATTGTCGCAAATGATTATGTTTTAGAATTATGAAATGGTTTTGAATTAATATCTATAAACTCTTTTGTTGATTTTTAAGGTATCCGTGGGACCCCTATGATCGAGTGTGGCTGTCTTCAGGTAATACTACCCTAGTGCATTTAAGAAATGATGCATCTGTCATTGATGTTAATGTGCCCGATGATCCTCCTCAAGCGGTCTTGATGAACGCGATCGCTACAGAAAACATAACTCGTACAATAACCCTAGGATTAGGTACCTTTTATTACCCAATCCGTTACCCGGCCTACATAAATTTCTATTTCTCAGAAACCAAAGAGCTCAATTCTTCAGAAATACGATCTTTTAGAATTTTTAAAGACAATGTACCATTCTCACTTCCGATTGTGCCCCGCTTTGGAAAAGTTGTCGAATATACCATCTCAAACCTCTCGATCACTACCGACACTAACTTTTCCATAGAATCGCTTGGTGATTCCACGCTCCCTCCTCTCATTAACGCCTTTGAGATGTTCTTGATCAGTGATGCTCTAAATGATGGTACCAACAACAACGATGGTAAATCACCTAATACACGTGTATCTATATTTATGTATTGGTTCAATAATATTAGAGTAAGTACACTGATGGTCCAAGTAGTAAGACCATAACATGTGTTACATGTCAAAAAAGTTTTAGACTAAACCTTACATTTTTAAAAAGAAATGATAAAAACATCAATATGGCCTTACTAGATAGACCATCAATCCTATTCACTCTTAGTTTTGACTTATGTCTATACATGACATGTTTTCTTATTATGCTTTAATATATTTGTTTGATTAATGTAGTGGAAGGTTTAGCTTCCCTTCAAAACGCATTTAGCGTTTTACAAGAATGGGGCGGGGACCCTTGTCTGCCCGCCCCATATTCATGGGAATGGATAGAATGCAGCAACGACTATATACCTCGCGTAACATCACTGTACACATCATATCTTCCTATGTCATTAGTTATATCTTTTACTTTTATAGTTTTATAAATGTAAACATTATTTTGTGTACAGAAATCTTAGCAGTTTTAACCTCAACGGGCCACTTCCAGACTTTAGTAAAATGGATGCTCTTAAGACAATGTACATTTAGAATTTCATCAAATTAATACATTTCTTGTTTTTTTATATATATTTATATATTTAATATAATCTAATATTTTAATAATTTATACTAATTTTGCAGAGATTTGCATAATAATAGCTTGACCGGACCAATTCCTAAATTCCTTGGCACCTTGCCAAATCTGAAACAACTGTGAGTTTTGGTTTAATTGTATTTTTATTTGATGAGGAATCTTTTAATTTTATGTAATAAAATATAATCATGTAGAAATTTGGGTGATAATCAATTCACTGGATCCATACCAAGATCGTTATCAAAAAAATCCAACTTAAATTTATCGTAAGTTAATCCATTTTCTTATTTACTTATACTTTTTAGTTTTATGATTTAACTTATATATTTTTTTTCTCAATTATTTAACAGATATACGGGAAACCCTGTTTTGTGTACCGATGGTAAGTCATGCAAAGGGAGTGGTAACAATAAAATGCCGATAATACTTGGGGTTACTATCCCTTCGGTTTTCATTTTGGTTATAGCGGGTGTTTTGGTCGTAAGGCACAATCGAAATAAAGCCAGTGTTCCGTCACATACAGGTTAGATCTTATAGAAGATTGTTTATATGGCTCTAAACCGTTTTTTAATTGTTCTACAAAGAGTTATTTTGTTTATTACATGAATATATTGCATGTATATGTGTGTGTTAAGTATTTTAATAAACGTAAACAGACATATTAGAACACAATATTATGTATGTTTTAACCTTTTTTTATCGTAAGCTATTTATTCAAAATAATTTATAGTTTTTTATGTATGTTTGTTTATTGGTTGAAGGAAGAACATAGAAAATTTAAAATTGTTCGTGTTTATTTGTTTGTTCGCATTTTGTTCGCTTAAACTCAAATAAACAGACACAAACAATGCTTGTTTGTGTCCGTCTTATTCATTACAACCTTAGTTGCTCATTACAATTTCGTGAGAGTAACTTACTATATATCTTTCACAAAATCCTTCAGTGTTGATAATCAGTTTGTGATTTCTTTGTCGTCTCCACATGTTTTGCATCACAAAATGACGATCTTTAATATTGTACGTTGATTCATTTGCAGATTTCACCATATTTGTAACGATTATTTCAGGTGATACGGGCCGTATGGAAAATGACTTAAGAGGTGGTATGCAAGGAACTAAAGAGCAAGTCGTTGAGTTGAAGGGGATATCGGAAGAGCGGTTTTACAGCTCACCTACACCGTTACTAGGTGGAGGTCAACAGATGTAGATTTTGAGAAGACTTTTAAATCTATGATGTTTACCATCCATCAATAATCTTGTATTGGTTGGTTGTATTTGGGTAAATAAGAAAGTTTGAAAATTATTTTTTTTGAAGTCTTAGTTGTGTATTGCTGGGTTTCGGTTGGTTAGGCCGGAAGGTATTGGGGCACCACCTCCACCAGATCATCATCAATGGCGCCACCATCCCATACCACCGAAATTAAGAGGAGGCGCCATAGGTGGTTTCGCCAACATGGTAACCGAGACAATGGGGCTTTATCGAGGAAGGATAGGTTAAAGGACGGGGGCACTATAGTGTGAGGGAGTTTTATCCCACACCCTGCAAGTTAAGGGGAGGGGTCCTGTGTGACGTGGCATTGACGTGGCGTTGATAAAGCCCCTCCCACACCCTCCAGCCTTATAGGCTTTAACGGATCCAAAACTAAAATTTCGGTTTTCCGGTTTTACATATGGGTTTTGTAGGATCGTATTCTGACCCGAACGAGTCTATCAGAGGAGTTTTGATCAGTTACAGGTGCGGAAAATAAGTAACCAACGTAGAAACAGCTAGAAATCCACTTAAATCACGCTTTTGATTGATATAACAGCTTGTACAGTCAAATCTCACACCGGCAGCACCTCAGTATGGAAATCAAGAAGTGTTCTTATGATTTCGCCCAAGAGACCTATATATAGAGTTGTTGATTTCGCTCATAGTGACATGATGTCCATTGGAGCGAAATCAGCATCCTGATTTCCCACATAGTGACATGTCCATATATGTGAAATCAACTTTCTGATTTCCCACGAAATGACATGTCCATATGTGTGAAATCAACTTTCTTGGAAAATCACCACTACTACTCTATATTCCTGTACAATGTGCCCTGATCTAACATTCTAAGACTAAGACTCGATACAAGACGAAGTCGACAGATGCATGCACTAACAGACTCCCCCTCAGATGTTGACGAGTCTTAAGTGTCGAGTCTTCGCATCTTCAGTCTTGATCTGTCTCTGGGCTTCACTCTCTCAATCTTTTCTCGCAGGTCTTCAGACTCTTCCTCGCAATATGCTGACACTTTCTCTAAATCATAAGCTTGTCAGTATCAAATGACTTGGCTCTTCAGACTTTCTTTCAGCTCAGGATCATCACCTAGCTCAAACTTAAAACCTGCATAAACTCTACCTCACAGTAAATTTCTCTCACATACACATTTCAAAAATATAAACTTGCACTAACTCAGACTCTCCTTCAAAACTCAAATAAAATGATTTTTCATATCAATCTGATGAACCACTTGAAGGTTTTGATAAAAAATAATCATTAAAAATAAACTCCCCCTCAAATTATACTCATCATGTTTAGCACTCAGAATTTTGAAAATCAGCTTTTCAATACCAGTTGTCAAAAATCTTTTTGGATTTTTAAATAAAGAAAAATGTAATGCAGTAAAGAAATATTTACAGACAATATTTTTTGTGAGTTCGTGTAAGAGAATCATATCAGTTTTTGAGACAAGTCACCAACACCATTAAGCTTTATTTCATTTTAAGTTTTAAGCAATTCACTTAGATTGTCAGTATACTGGTCCACTTAAATTTTTACACAAATTTCAACTGATCCGAGATATGATATTAATGTTTTAATCTCTTGAACTTATCCGTGTGTCCCACTACTTGAATATACTCCCGTATCCAGATCCCAATATTCAGTCTTACAGGTGAGTATACCACAGATGATACCTGTTCAGGGGTTAAATGTGAGGGCCGCGAGAGCTCAGGTCGATACTTCCGTATACACAGAGAGATGACGGCTTCGACTTTTCGGTGTGTCCCCTTTAGAGGATCTTTTGAATTACAACAGCAGTGACTATCAATTTTATTGTTTCATCGACATGCTGAGGGCGATGCTATGTTTCAAGCATTTGCGGAAAGCATTATCCGGGGACTAGGTCAGTATTTCCATACAGCAGAAGTCCCGGGATAATACCCCAGATATCACTGAGCATAAAGACCTAGTATCTCAGAATAAGGGACCTTTCAAACAAGATTTTAGGGGTTACCTATATATCCAAGAAGTTGTTACCCACAGAATAAGCGAGTTTGAATGTTTAGGTTTATATCTCGTCACAATTTACTAAGTGTGCAAAAACCTACTGGCATATCCGCAGTGAGATTGTTTATCACATTTTTAACTCTCCAATTCTTTAGCATGTTGTGACAGTCCACTGATGTACTATCATTTCCTCTTTTCTCAACGAAACTCATTTTTGATTTATCATGTTTTTGGCTTTTTCAAATTTTCTAATGTTTTTGGATTTTCTAAAATTTTCTACTCCCTCTAAAATGCAAACACATTAAAGAAAATTTAAAAACAAACTGAACTCTTGACCCACTTGAAACATAGAATGTAAAACAAACTATACAGAAACTTTGACAACCAATATCAAATCGCCTCAATTCGCCATCCTCTTGGCATAAACAATCTAAGCTCCCACTTTCACAAACCATTTTCTCATTTTGATTTCAAAACACTTAAGTTTGTTTTAATCAAAATGATTTTTCCGGAAAATGAGTTTGTTAAGATAAAAACCACTTGTAGGTTTATCACTTTGTTAAAATTTGGGATATGGTTCATCATCTTGTTCTTTGTGTTATCATGTGTAGTAAATCAAGTACAAATTAATGTCCCTAATTTACCGTTTTGCAATTACGTAACCTTTGTACCACTTGTAAAAATATTCAGACAACACCAATCGTAGGAATATTACTTCTACATAAACCATTTTACCAATCAGAATGCCGATTCCTGCTTCACGCTTACTTACCTGGAAGCTCCGGCATAGTCCTTTATTCTGTTAAATTTCAACACATTTTCAATCTAGGTTGAAGGACTATTTCACAAACACACTTTTACACGAATGATGCCGATTCCTGATCCACAATTACAAACTTGGGATCTCCAGCAAGTCAGGATTTTACTCAAAGAAAATGTCCACCCAAGCCTGACCAGCCTTGGGTGATTTCAATTCAGATTTAGTTGGGGTGTAAGTTGCTTTCTTTTTAGCGTAAAAGTCTTTTACCCCTTTCACCTTCCATCAACCATTTTTCCGAAAATCTTCTTTACTTTCCCATTAAATGCTTTCTCAACATCAAAATTATCCTTTTCAGAAAAAACTTGATTTGAGATTTCAGCCTTTCCAACTTTTCTTTTAAAATTCTCAGTCTTCAATGGTGGAAAGTTCTCATCATCCATTGAAGGAACTGAGTTTTCATCACTCTCATCAAACTGTGGCTCCTCTGATTTTGTGGAATCAGATTCATCACCAGATTTTACTTCAGATTTCTTAACAACCCATTTTTGGTTGTCAAGTTTCACATTTTGCCTGTAAAATCTCTTCGAACACTCACCAACTTCAAATGTTGAATTTTTGAAAACTTTAAATTTTTCAGTTGGTGGTTCGGTTTTATCAACAATAACTTCTTTCAGTTTTCCAGAAACTCCCTGTTTTGTCTTAGTTGATTTAGGACAATTCCATGCAATGTGTCCAACTTCATTGCATCTAAAACAGGTTCTGGTTTCTTTTCTCTGAACTTCATTCTTCTTTTTCTCAGCAAGAAACTCTTGATTTGATTGTCTCCAGAATGAGCTCATCTTTTCCTCTTCAGCAGATGGTCCTGAAACAAATTTTGTAATTCTAGAAAATTTTCATTTTTATAGTTTTCAGGTGGAATAAAACCAAGACCTTTCTTTTTGTAGCTACGATTTTGGTTTGATTTCTTTTGAAAACCAGAACCAGAATTGTAACCTTTTTTCTTGTTTAATCTTTGTTGTACTCTTGAGGTGTAAGGATTAGGTTTTACATTAAGATTTTCATCTTTTACTTCAGAAATATTAATTTCTGTTAATTTGAAAACCTTTTTTATCAATTCAGTTTTGACACCTCTTATTGGAAACTCTTTATCAAAATATAATTTGTCAGAATCATTCAAAGTATATGCAACTTCAAACGTTTCGTCATTCAAATTAGATTTTGACAATAAAAATTCTTTGCTATAAACCCGTTTTCCCGATGACTTTGAACTCTTTTTGGACGAATTTGAACTCCCGACTGACTGACACGAACTTTCGGACTCGGACTTTGACTATGACTCCTTATCCTTATCCAACACCTGATCGACCACTCGTTTTATCAGTTCGGACTCATGATCTGTATCGGACGATGTGAACGTAACGTCAATATTGTCCGGTAAAACATCGGTTATCTCGGATTCTAACTTAATATTAACCGCCTGTTTTAGTTCTTCTTCGTTAGGTTTTCTAGGCGAATACCCTTCCCAAATCGGAGGCGGACACTTATTATAACAGACACCTTGTTTCTTACCAGTATCCTTTTTCTTCTTTGACTTCATTTCTTCACCTTTAAACGCTTCAAAACCTTCAACTGTTGGATAAATTCTATCGATTATATAGTCACAACTTGTGTAGCTTCGCAACAATCGTCTGATTCTTTCATTCTCAGCTGCTTCGTTGTTCAGCTCTTTCTTCCATTTTGCACATTCTTCTATGTAGAAATTTATCTCTTTTTGTTTTGACATCATGGTAGCATTCATCATCTTCAAAGCTTTCTCTCTTTCAGAGTTAGTCTTCTCCAGACTATTCACATTTCTGTTCAATACATCATACGACTTTTTCAAATTCTTTACATCAAACAACAACTGTTCTTTCAACTTTTCTGACTCACTAAACCTCTTATCTTTTTCTATACATTGTTTACAAGACTCTAAACAAGTAAGAAAGGGTTTTGTGACTTCAACGATCTTCTCGACTTCAACTGTCTTTTCAACTTCCACAATTTTCTCAATCACTTTGACTTCTTTCAATTCTTTTGCAGCTTTCCTCTCTTTCAGTTTCTTCAATTTTTCTGCAAAATAAAATTCAAAAGTGTCAGAAGATAAATGCGTTTTTCCAAGATTTATCTGTTCCATTTCTTCATCATCACTTGTTTCTGATGGACTATTCTCAGATGAAACAGATCCTTCATCTTCACTTTTCTATTCATCAGATAACACTTCTATCCATTCCTTCAGCATTTCTGGCTTTCGAACAATCTGAGCAATAAAAGCTTGAACATTTGGATCAGCTGGAATAAACTTATCCCAGCTAAAACCTTCAGCCACTTTCTCATCAACTTGATCAACAATGCCATAATAAGCTTTCCTGTTTGCATCCTCGATCATTCTTCCATGTGCCGTTTGAGTTTCCTTTTGTTGATGCGGTTGATAAGTGATTTGTTGATAAATGGACTTCTTATAATAATCATCTTTGCCAAAAGACTCCTTTTCTCCTCTCGGCTCCTGATTCTTGCATTCTCTTTTAAAATGACCTTTCTCCCTGCAACGAAAACAGATAACTTTAGATTTATCACATCCTAGATTAGAAAGGTTTGCATCCAAGAAGTCATTTCTTCCTATAATCAATCTAAACTTTTCTGCTCTCCTCAAAACACTCGCCAATGCCCATTTAATATCCATTAGTTCCAGCTCCTCTGCATCAATCTGGTCATAATCTTCTTTTGTGAGCATTGGATTTCCAATTTTTCCGGCAATCAACCCTTCATAAGACTCTAATGCAGTGACCAATAATCCCATATGATGCTTTACAACTTCTTCAGAATAATTTTGTCCATTTTGAAGATGTAGAGCTACATTACACTGAATTAAATGACCATTTCCAGCAAATGCACTTTGAACACTTGGAGGATTCACATTTGAAAATCCACTAGTGTTGACTGAGCTTGGACTAGATGTTCCGGATGAGTTTCTTGCACTAAAAGCTGTTTGAATTTTTGGACTCGCTTCAACTGTTTGAACATTTCCTTTATAGTACAGTTTGATATCTTGTTGATGACTTGAACTGTTCATTCTTGCAATTTTCTGCTGCTCAAGATCCTGTGCCTCCAGCTTCTCAATAAACTGTGCAATTGATAACCTGCTAAACTGTCCGGAATTCTTCAGTATCATCAGATATGTACCCCATTCCTTTTGTGGTAACGCGTCAGCAAGCTTTTCAACCCATTCTGCTGGAGTTTTTGTAATCTTCAACTGTGACATGGTGCGTACAAGATGACAATATCTCTCAATAAGAGTCTTTGTTGTTTCACCAGGCATGCACGTAAACAATTCAAACTCCTTTTTCAACAAAGCTGCTTTACTTAGTAGCATTTCAGTACTTCCTTCAGATTTCTTTTTAAGAGCTTCCCAGATAGAATAAGCACTTTCATCATGTTGAAGAAACACAAATATATCCTCTTTAACAGCTTGTTGTAACAAATTGATCATCATTTTTTCTGCTTTATAACTTTCTCTCTCTTGCTCAGTGAATTCAGAAATGATTTTACCAACACCCACTGAATTTTGTGGCCTCTCATATTGAGTTTCAATACTTTCCCATGCCTTTAAATGATTCGCCTGAACCCAATTCTCGAACCGTTTCTTCCATCCGTGATAATCTTCAATTCCCATAAGCTTCGGGGGTTTTTGCATTGTTCTTGTTTCATTCTCTATGGTCATGGTCTTTGTAATGTCGGATGGAGTAGTCGGGGTTGTAGCAAACGCGTTGTAGAACTCAGTATCCATTTTTCAATGCACGTTATTCAAACACAGGCACTTTGGAGCGAAATCAGGGTTCTGGGTGTCCTTTTGAGTGAAATTAGGGTTCTGGGTGGCCTTTGGAGCGAAATCAGAGACTCTGGGTGTCCTTTTGAGCGAAATTAGGGTTCTGGATGGCATTTGGAGCGAAATCAGAGGCTCTGGGTGTCCTTTGGAGCGAAATTAGGGCTCTTGGGTGGAGTTTGGAGCGAAATCAAGGGTTGTCCTTTCGAGCGAAATCAACTCGGGGGGCATTTTGGTCCATTTTTAGTTCGATTTTAGGTGTGAAACTTTCAAGGGTTTATCTATGATCAATTTCCTACAGTCTGTGAAAAATTGAGCAAGTTTTGACCGTAAAATCTCGTTCTGTTGAAGAAAGAAGGTGTAGAAGTAAGAAATTTAGATGAAATTTAGCTAATCTGCAGAACTCCTCCTCCTGAAGCTCTGATACCACTTATAGGATCGTATTCTGACCCGAACGAGTCTATCAGAGGAGTTTTGATCAGTTACAGGTGCGGAAAACAAGTAACCAACGCAGAAACAACTAGAAATCCACTTAAATCACGCTTTTGATTGATATAACAACTTGTACAGTCAAATCTCACACCGGCAGCACCTCGATAAGGAAATCAAGAAGTGTTCTTATGATTTCGCCCAAGAGACCTATATATAGAGTTGTTGATTTCTCTCATAGTGACATGATGTCCATTGGAGCGAATCAACATCCTGATTTCCCACATAGTGACATGTCCATATATGTGAAATCAACTTTCTGATTTCCCACGAAATGACATGTCCATATGTGTGAAATCAACTTTCTTGGGAAATCACCACTACTACTCTATATTCCTGTACAATGTGCCCTGATCTAACATTCTAAGACTAAGACTCGATACAAGACGAAGTCGACAGATGCATGCACTAACAGGTTTGGTTTTCAGTTTTACGTATGGCTTCGGTTTTCAGTTTTACCTTTGGGTTTAAATATTTGGGGCTAGAAGAATTTGGCCAAAAATTATAAATTTGCACCCTAAACTTTTTTACTACAATTTTATTAACCACCTATTAGTAAATTAAGATGGGTTTTTAATTTTACATTTTTGAATTTGAGGGTTTGTTTGTGATGGGGTAATAGAATGAAATGGATGAGGTAGTGGAATTGACCAAGGAATCAAGTGGATCACTATCATTCCTTTTTATTGTTTGGTTATCATGTGAGAATGAAATGAATCATTATTTTATCTTGTTTGGTAAGCAGGAAAAGACAACGAAGAAAGTTGGTGTTAGTGGTGGTGGTGGTGGAGGCAGCAGGTGGTGGATGTCGGCTGGTGGTGGTTGTGGCGGGTGGAGGTGACGGCGGGTGGTGGCGAAAGTGGTGATGAGGGGTGGTGGTGATGATGAAATATGAAAGAGAGAATGAAATGAAAAAAAATAAGGGGGTAGATGGAATGATTTTACGGTGTTCAGAGGGAATGATATTCTTGTGTAATAGGTGATTCTATTTAATTGACCAATCAAACGCATTTTATTCATTCCCTCACAATGATTCATTCCATTTCGTCACTCATTCCTGCATACAAAACAGTACTTTAACTTGAGTAATGAGTTTATTTATTTATTTATTTTTTAAGAACGAGTGATTTAAGTTCACTTGATCATAGGTAGCAACAGTTTGTATATTGATTTATCAATTTGATTGTTGTAATGTTTGAAATTCTCATTCAAATATTTGAGAACCCTTATGTATGTAAGAAAAGACGTGGTTGAAGGTTTGTAGGCCTAAGTATAAATTTATATTATGTTTGCTAGAACTGGAGGCCCATTTGAGCCCAAAAAATTATTAATATATTGCATGCCCAGTTGATGTGTTTTGTGACACCTTTACTAGCTTTCTCTACTTAAGTTTTTATCCTTAATTAACTTTTTTTTAAACGTTTTCTTATTTAACTTAATTTTAGAGTGAATTAGAAGTTTTGTACTTTATCTTTATACCAAATTTCAGGTGGTGTCTTTCGTCTTTAAAATTGATGAGTTTTGTACTTAATGTTTGAAAATCTTACACGTTATGTCCTTTAGGTCTAACCCAGTTAATTTTCTTTGTTAATTCATATAACAAAAGAGTATTTTAATCTTTTCATCCATTTATAAAAAATTAACAAATAAAACAACCAAACAAGATTTGAAACATTGAAGAAAGTCAAAGGTCAAACCAGACTGATTGCGTAGCTAAACTGTTACAACCCAACAAGATTTCACTAATGGTTGATGTTTTGGATGATGGGTAAACAGAAACCAAAATAAATAGTGTAAGATGTTGAGTTTGAGGAAGAAAGTGAGGGCCCATAAAAACTAACCACCAAATACTCCTCGTTTGGTATGATTTTTGCACCCACCTTCACTGCAAATTAATAATAATTATACGGTAGATCAGGAAATTGACATGATAAATCACCAGATGAAGTCAAGAAATACCACTGATTCAATTAAATAAACTTGAAAATTTGAATGATTATTATGGCACCATCTAAAACTATGGCAGAAAAGGTATGTGATATCGAAATCAACAAATAAACCCTCTGTTAAAATCTGATGATTTAGGTCCCAAATAAAATAAACAGATAGATAGTAGATCGTCCATAAAGCAATGCTATCTCAAATGGTTGAATTCGTAGACGTTGGCACTTAATTTGTTAAATCGAAAATGTTGAAACAGAGCGTTCCCGCATTCTTAAACGTAAGTGAGAGAACAACACTAAGGGTGTTAATGCATTCACATCCAGCCCCCTAAAATTATACATACATTCCACTAAAAAACAACTCCTATATCCATATATTTCCACTAGAAACAAATACTTTTTCTCTCTTCTTTTCAATTAAATAATATTTTTATACCTTTATAATTACATATTTCTCTCTCCTTCACTCACAACCACTTTCAATATATATTAAAAAATTATAGTGGGTGAACAGTGTCCCCCCAAATTACAGATGAGCAGTAACATTTTCTCTCTCCTCCACTCACAACCATTTTTTATACTCTTTATATTTTAAAAACCCCACACTCACAATTTAGTACTTTAGATGTGAATGCTCTTAGGAATGGTTAAACACTTGCGAGTGGCAAACTAAAAAATCAACCAATGAGAGTGTGTCATGTCAAAGTGGTAAACTATGCTCAAAAGTGTTGGCAGTGGTTTAAACACTTGGTGAAGTGTTAAACTATTTTTTTTAAAAAAAGAAAAAAAGTGTGATTGGTTGAGATTTGAATGGACCCCACCCCACAATACCCCCTCTCTCTCTCAATCATCTTCCCCGCGTCGGCATGCACTCCACGATCCACATAAGTCACCGCATCGGCAAAGGGTTGGCGGCGGTGTTTGCCGCGCGGCAACCAGCTTTGCCGCACCCAAACTCCACTCCAAACACCCTAAGCTGTAACACCCCAAAAGTCGAATAATTAAATTCTTTAGTAGGTTACCATGTGTAATTAAATGAAATACAACAACTAAGTAAATAACCTAGTTAAATGCCTAATAACAAGTTAGGGAATGAAACTTGTGGCAACTAAGATAGTATGGTAAACTTGAGGGGCTAAGATGACCAAAAAAAGGAAACTTAATATATTAAAACAAAAATCACACACACACAAGGTGTGTGTGTGCGTACGGTCGCACAAGAGAAAGGGGGAAGAAGGGGTGTGAACCCTAACCACAAGAAAATCCAGCAATTGAAGGTGTTATGGAGCAAGAATCGAATGCATGGACTTAGTTCCTCCTTAATCCATGTACATTGAACATGAGGTAAGTCAAATTATGAGTTTTAATAAGAGTTGATGAAGTGGGTTATGATCAAATCCACGAATTTGTATGAGATTTAGCATGAATATGTGTTAGAATCATCTTATCGAACATGTGTTGTGCATATTTTGATTAATTTCATGTTTTGAAGTAAAACCCATTTGGGATGATGAAGTGAGTGAATCACCATGTTCAATAATTGTGTAATTTGTGATGTAGTATGTTGTATGTGATGAATCATTTTAGATAAGTTGATTAGGACATGAAATAAATGGATGTTTAGTTGAATTTGATGAATGAAGATAAGAACATGGAAGATCATGCATGAATGGCTTGTACATTGTGCTAAGATAGTGGTACGCACACCAAGTGCTTGATGAAATGCCTAGGTGAGCTTGATAAATGAAATTGTATGTAAGTAAAAGATGAATATATGTGGAATGTGAAAAATGAGGTATTTGATAGTAAACTAACATGAGAAGTGTGTTTTAGATATAGTTCATGTGGGTATTATGTTGAAGCAATGTTGGGTTAACTTAGTATGGGTTAAAGTGTTAGTTGTCAAATTATGAGAATGCAAGTGTGGATAGAATGGATTATGTATGTATATGTGCATGTGTATTTAAGTAAGTGATCCTGTAGTTGTAGATGTCATACAATACAAGTGTGTAATGCGTATAATGTAATATTATGATCTACCCTATTAGGATGGATACATGTTCATAAGTTGAAAGTGTGCAAATAAGACACTTGATTTCCTGAAAGTCAACAACGAATGTATAGCATGGTTAGCTTTTCGGACATGATTGTGATAGTAGAGAATTCATGTGTATCGTAGTAGATGATCTATGTGTCGAGTATGATGATAATTGAGTCGCGTGAATATGGACCAAGATGACTTTTAGTCTATGCCTTATGTATGTGGCTTTTGGTTAATAAAAAGTCAAGTAATGTATGAATGGAAAGAAACGAATGTTAGTATAAATGAGCATGTATGCTAACCATAAATGTGATTGTGATGACATGAAAGGGTAGGAATCACATTAGCATGGACTCAAGAACGGAAGGTTAACGGGTCAAGTGGAGGCGAGGGAGCAAGCATGAACACTAACGCTTAAGGTAAGTGACTTCCGACTCACTTCTTAGTATGCATATAGAATTTTCATGTTCATGATTGTGGGGAAATTATGTAAGGTTATGTAATGATGAAAGTTTTAAGGTAAGTATTGAATTAGTTTAGTGGGGGGTAGTCTTCTAAGGTCGAAGGTAATTTGATGGGTTTAAACGGGTCGAATAATTATGTATAAGTAAGGTAGCGGTAATGAAATTCGTAAAGATTATGGACCCGGGGCAAGGATTCTTAGTCTAAAATGTAGGGAAAGGTTTTACGGACAATTAGAAACAAGTTATGTTGATATATGCATGAACGGGTCAAAATTTGGTAAAAGGGTAATAAGCCGAAGGCTTAAAAGTCATAAAGTTAGGTAGTCCAAATATTGGATTTTCCCTCCATGTGATGGAGAATTAAATTACGGCCGCGTAGGAAAAAGAATCGGGTAAAACGGATCAAAAACGAGAAAGTTATGCTCGTTTCCGTGAAATCGAGTCGTGCTGAGAATTATACAACACCAGCTGCAACATTCTGTCAAAACTAGGTTGTGGCGTAGCACGACGGGGAAGGCCCCAGCCGTAGCGCTACGTGTCAGTTTCGTGAAAATCGTTTATTTTAACCATTGATGCATTGCGAACCCGTCTGGACCGTTTTTAAACGCGTGTAAGCTAAGAATGACTAATTAAGTCCTTGTTTTGGGAAATGTAGACACGTATGGAGGTATGTACGTATATATGTATGAATATAGGTTGTATGTATGAATGAATGTAATGTTTGAAAGTATGTATGTAGGTGTGTATGTAGGTAGTGTGTATATGTACGCAAGCGAGTATGTACGAATGTATGCATGTGTGTAGATATGTATGTAATGATATAGATGTGTATATATGTGGGTATGTACGTATGTATGTTTATAAGTATGTGAGCAAGTATACGCGGATATACGAAGGTATGTATGTGAGTAGGCATGTATGTGAGTAGGCATGTATGTGTTAGGTATGGTGCAAGTAGGGATGTATGTGTATATATATGTATAATGCTATGGGTGTACGTAATGATATAAGTATGGGTGTATGTAGATATGTATGTAATGATATAGATGAGTATATATGTGGGTATGTACGTATGTACGTAAATGGTTATGTGTGAACATATAAATAAGTATGTATGAAGGTAGGTACGCAAGTATACAATGAAATTGAGTACTAACGATAATATTAGCGTGCCTGGTGAATGAAGTGTAACGCAGAAATAGCAAAGAAGTCTCACCATGGATTGTATGATCAGATGGAAAGCTGGGATGTAAAGAGTTAACGGAACGAAAAGTAAACGTGAATAAATCTTGTATGTTTATAATGCGTACTAATGTTATGAATTATATGTGGTGAGCGCAGGTAGTACGAGTCATGAGGATCATCAAGGAATAGAGATCGAGAATCGAGTCACTAGTGAGATTGTACGGGAACGTTGGTTTATGTAATGTAGTAAACTCATGTTATATTTTTAATTGTAAACGAGTCGATTAATGACTTTCTGCGTAAGAGTTATGTTAAAAATGAAATTTTAAATAAGTCAATGTATTTATAAGGAAAGAAATTTTATAACACGAATTTCCGCTGCGACTTTTAGTCAAATACGTATTAGGGTTTTACAAGTTGGTATCAGAGCCCTGGTTTGAGAGTGATGTGCGTGTAGTGTAATATATTTTTGGTATATATTTTACGCCCTTTTTTACACTTTTTAGCCAAGTTATAAATTTATAAAACACGATATTTACTAACACTAAACACACATATGGGCAAGTGCACCCATCGTGGACGTAGTATAGTGTTGGCAAGATACCGAGGTCGTCCAAGGACACAAGAGCTTTTAGTACCGGTTTATCCTCAACGTCTAATCAAATCAAAATGTTAGAAAAGATTTTTAAACTAAGAAAATAAAACTAACTAAATGCTGAAAAATAAAATAAAAATAAAAAACAGATAGACAAGATGAATCACTTGGATCCGACTCGTGTATTAGTATAACCTTTGATTATTTTTACACTTTTGCACTTGTTTAAGAGATTATCTTAGTTATTGTAGTAGGCCCCTCTTTTTAAGGCGACGTTACCCTTAACCCAGTAGTTTGAGTCAGCAAGGATACAATCTTAAAGGGTCGGATTATTGAAAGATAATGAATTAAGTTATTAATGCAAATTATGGTAGGCCCCTCTTTTGGAGGTGACGTTACCCTCGACTAAGTAGTCTGAGTCAGCAGGGATACAGTCCTAAATAGCCGGGTTATAGTATTAATAGTAGTTAACATATGAGGGGGTCAAAGAGTTTGGATCCCCGCCATCCAATACCTTTGGGTATTGAAGGAGATCCTACTAAATTTAACCCAGGTCCCTTGCAGGACCTCTAAACGCTGAACAAGGGCAAGACCCTTACCAAACCGTTCCCTTAACCCCCGACCAGGTGGCCAACATACCTCCATATAGACCGTGGAGATATGAATGGTGAAAATCTTTTATTTTATATAGACAGTAAAATAATGCCAAGACACCACAGACAAACGATAAGGAAAAGTCACCTTCAACATAAGCAACTAGTTATTAAACTCAAACTAGTTACAAAACCAAATAAAAAGTGCAAAAGATTGAAAATAAAAAGTATTATACTAAACACTTGTCTTCACCAAGTGATGTAAGAGACTTAGGCAAACATGGCCTTGATTGTCAAGAACTCTTACGATTAATCTTGGATCCCGAGACGACTCACACACTCTATGATGGACAATGGATGATGGTGGTGGATGATGGAGGTGGATGATGGTATTGTGATGGTGGTGGGTGGTGGATGAAGTGTGAGAGAGGTGGTGTGCCAAGGGATGAGTTGCAATGAAGCCAAGCACTCCTATTTATAGGCTGAACAGAGGCCTGGGCACGGCCCCGTGCCTGTATGACACTATCTCTCCTCATTAATTGTAATTCGCAATTACAATTAATGCGCCTGCAGTACTTTGGGCACGCCCCCGTGTTCACTGGGCATGCCCCCGTGGTGAGCAATAGAAACTTCTACAGGTTTGTCTTTTCTGCTGCTTCTTGGGCACGGCCCCGTGCTCGCTGAGCACGGGGCGTGTTCAGTCTTCTGCCTTCTCTGTTTTGCTTGGGAGGATGCTGTTGAGGGGTCGGGCAATCCACTTTTGTTCCTTTTCTTGTATTTATGTTAGATTTAGCTGCCTTTTTGCTTCTTTTGTTAATTGGAGCTCATTTAATCCTGAAAATACAAAAGGAGACAAAAACACACTTTTTCCAACATTAGTACTTAAAAAGGGTTAGTTTTATGCCTCATTTGATGTAATTTATATGTTGCATTTTACACACATCAAATATCCCCACATTTGAACTTTTGCTTGTCCTCAAGCAAAACTCTTTAATATGTGGCTTACACTCCCAAATGGAATGGGTAGAAGAGAAGGTTTTGGCTTGTCATAGAGTGTCGGGAATCCAAGATCTTTATTGGGTTTTATTTTTATTTATTTACAATCCTATTCGTCATGATTTATTAAAAACTTTTCATAAGGTAAATTATTTATTAAGGCATAACATACCTTTCTAAAATTCCATTTATATACAAGTTCATATACCTCACGGGAGAAATCACTCACACTCGGCCGAAGGTGTATTTTTAGTGAATCTCTCAAGAGCGGCATGGAACTTATTCCTACCATAAGCTTGCCAAGCAATCAATCCTCCTCCTTTTTAACTTCATACCTTTTGTAAATATCAAGAGGACTTTTTGGGTGAAGGGTTAGGCTTGGGCTAAAGGTGGGTAATTGGGTTAGTGGTTAGTAGAAAAGGGGCGAAAGTCGTAAAAAGCGTTGGTTTTTCGTAAAACATTTTGTTTTTGTGACTTTTTATTTTAAATGTAGTATTTCTTCAAACAAGCTTTTGTTTGAGGAGCTTTGTTTGTTTATTTCTAACTTCATTGTAAAAATAATAATAATTATTTTTTTTAGTCACACGAAAACCGAGCTTGTTACTAAAATAAATGGTAAAAATAAAAAGGGTTTTTTTTGGTGGGTAAAAAGGGTTTTTTTTTGGGTTAAGAAATGAAAAGGTTTAGGCTCAAAGGGGCTACTAGGGGGAGTTTTTTGGGTAGGTGAAAAGAAAAATAAAAATAATGGTGTTGAAAGAAAAAGGGGTTAGTCCTAATGCCTCCATCGTTTACTTACTTGGGTTTAAGTCGGTAAGGACCGGGAATGAATTGTCGTGGCAAGTTCTAGAGTCGTAAGAACCAAGCGGCTATTCACACAAGAAACGAAAAATGAGCATTTAGCGTGAAGATGTATATTTGTATGCTCAATAAATGCTCAAAACTCACTTTTGTGGGAATGGGTTTTTATGTGATCAAGTATATATAATCGAATTTTAACTAGGCTTGTCATGCCGTTTCATAATTTTCTTATGTTGGTTCTTTTTATCACGACGCTATCGGTTGTAAATTTGTAAAAATATAACTTTGTTAGTCTTAGAATTCCCAACTTAAACTTTAGACAAGTAAAAAAATTAATTTTTTTTTGAAAAAATTTGGGGTGATTAGTGGTTCCAATAGAGTTTTGTGTAAGGCTTGTTATTAAGACTTGCAAAATTCAAGGTTTTAGCATCCCCCCACACTTAAATTACACATTGTCCTCAATGTGTCCCAAAAATAGATTTTTAGGTTGATTGAATGTGTAACATTGTGTTAAAAGCAAAAATTTATGTTACTGGCAGTCTGGACACGGCCCCGTGGGGACCGGGCACGGCCCCATGTTCAGGTGCCAGTAACAATAATTAAAGAAAAGAAACAGAAGTCTGGACACGGGGGTGTGTTCGGTGAACACGGCCCGTGTCCAGTTACCTGAACTGGGCATTTGTCTGCAGGGTGTTCAGCACGGGGCCGTGTTGGCTGGGCACGGCCCGTGCTGAACTTACTGTAACGGAGAAATTGTTGTCGGGTGGCCTTGTTTTTGTGCATGGGACCATGTTTCTCGTTTCCCTTTTCATCCTTGACCATCATGAGTGTGTTTTATTCCTTACAACATCATTCAAACCATCGTTCCATTAAAATCATAGAGAGATCTTACATAACGTTCCTAAAAAAAGAAAAATAAAAAGAAACAAAAGAAAAATCTTAACTAATTAGGTCAGGAGGTACACAAAGTTATCATAAAGAGTTCTACTGGTTGTTAGGAAAATTTCGGGAATAGTTTCCCGATGTAGTAGGACTCTCGGCCGATGGTTTTTCTTTCTAAATGTTGCTAAAGCCATTCCTCTATCTCCCTTGGGAGGAAGAAGGCGGCTTCATTTTCCTCAACATCTTGTGGAGGAGGGGGAACAACCACCGGGACTCCTTGCACTATCCCTTGCGGAGGTTCCGGGTGTATGGCGTACCACTCGGCGGGTATGATGACTTCGGGGACCACGTTCCACGCTCTTTGGGTTATTATAGGAACCAAAGGAGGAGAGGTGAGGAGGTTTAACCTCTGGTGCAAGAGGTTTACCTCTCGGAGACATCCCTCCAGTCCCACCGTTAGATGGTTGATACGGTCGACCAATGCTTCTTCCACCCCCGTCATTTCATCAATAGCCTCTCTTAGGGCTTAAACATAGTTTACAAGAGAGACTTCTGCTGTTGATGATCTCCTCCCCTGTCGGTTATTTCTTGATGAAGATGCTCCGCTAGTTCTGCTTGCCATTTCTGGGAAATAGACCGAAGAGAGTTCAATTTTTATGAAACAGAACCTCGGACACGGCCCCGTGCGCGTTGAGCACGGCCCCGTGTCCAGTTGTCTGCAGGTTTTGAGATCAAGGAATCTTGGAGTTTTAAATTATTTTTATGGTTTTTATTCGAGTTTTAAGCACAGATAATTTAAAATAAAGTTATATAACTTACTTTGAGTAAGATCCCTTGGATAACAACCTTACAAACTTCACACCAAAGGCTGGAATCATGGGGTTTCCAAGCTTTAGTGGAGGAGATGTTATGAAAAATTGAAAGAGAAGGCAATGAATAGAAGTGGAAAAGACAAGAGGGTTCTTTGGAACCTTCTTTTAGAACTTACCTAGGATAGTATGAGTGAAGATACCAGGAATCTCTGTCTTTTGAAGTGGTCAAAAATGAGCAGGAATCAGGCTGCATTTAAAGAAAACGACAGCGCACTGGACACGGCCCCGTGTTGGTTGGACACGGCCCCGTGTTGGTTGGACACGGCCCCGTGTGCAGTAAAAATCCTGACACATTTTGTCCGTATTCTGACGAAATCAGCAGAGAATCTTTTAGGTGGGCACGGGGGCGTGCTGACCTGGACACGGCCCCGTGTCTGGAAGCTGTCTTATGGAGTTTCTTCACTTTCTAAGGAACTTATTGATATCGGGTGGTTCCTTACTGGTTGGAACAACCCCAAAGTGCCTAAGATACCTTAATTGTCCTAGACTAAGGCGAGAACGCAAGAGGTTGTCGGTGAGGGTAATTCCTATTTTTATTCTAGGTGGACAAGTCCAACCCTTTCCCGGGCTCTCGTTAAAGAAGGTATATGCCGAGTTGCTCAGGTCTATGTATGCACCGAACGAAGTCGATGGAGAGTCCTTCACGGCACAATCGGCACAGGGACGACTATCGTCCAAGTCTTCGCTAGAACTGAAGGTATTTTTGGGAGCAACGAGGTTGTTGGAATGCGACCCCAACATTTCTTCATGGTCGTCGTCTTGGGATGGATTAATGAAATCCTTCCTAAGCTCTTTTAACCAATTTAAAATTAGATTTTCTAGTTGAAATAATTCGTCAAGGAGCATTTCTCCTAGAATATCTGGCTGGGCGCATTCGAGGGAGAGATAGTGATTATTTTTACTTTTGCCCCTCTTAAGGTTATAGGGAGACGATTGGTCTATATAGTGGGGCTTATAATTTAGAAAGTAACATTCTACTTCTTTATGTTTGCCTCCACAATTGACACCACGTACCATAAGAGTGCCGAAAGTAAAAAGAATTACCATCACTCATGTTTGTGTCAGAAATTACCAACCGCCGGGATCTAACGGTTCTGTTTTCAGTAACTGAATCTTGGGCACGGGGGCGTGTTGACTGAGCACGGCCCCGTGTTCAGCTTACTGTCTGACTTAAAACAAGATTGCCAGTTCCAATGATTGAGCACGGGGGCGTGTTCAGCAGGCACGGCCCGTGCTGAGCTCTGCAGAAGCTGAAAAACTAAGAATCCTAAAAAATTAAAAAGAAAATAAAAAAAATGATTAGGCCGTTGATTGCTAACTTTCTTAAAATCCTTGTGTCCCCGGCAACGGTGCCAAAAACTTGATGTGCGTGTAGTGTAATATATTTTTGGTATATATTTTAAGCCCTATTTTACACTTTTTAGCCAAGTTTTAAATTTATAAAACACGATATTTACTAACACTAAACACACATATGGGCAAGTGCACCCATCGTGGACGGAGTATAGTGTTGGCAAGATACCAAGGTCGTCCAAGGACACAAGAGCTTTTAGTACCGGTTTATCCTCAACGTCTAATCAAATCAAAATGTTAGAAAATATTTTTAAACTAAGAAAATAAAACTAACTAAATGCTGAAAAATAAAATAAAAATAAAAAACAGATAGACAAGATGAATCATTTGGATCCGACTCGTGTATTAGTATAACCTTTGATTATTTTTGCACTTTTGCACTTGTTTAGGAGATTATCTTAGTTATTGTAGTAGGCCCCTCTTTTGAAGGCGACGTTACCCTCAACCCAGTAGTTTGAGTCAGCAAGGATACAATCCTAAAGGGTCGGATTATTGAAAGATAATGAATTATGTTATTAATGCAAATTATGGTAGGCCCCTCTTTTGGAGGTGACGTTACCCTCGACTAAGTAGTCTGAGTCAGCAGGGATACAGTCCTAAATAGCCGGGTTATAGTATTAATAGTAGTTAACTTATGAGGGGGTCAAAGAGTTTGGATCCCCGCCATCCAATACCTTTGGGTATTGAAGGAGATCCTACTAAATTTGACCCAGGTCCCTTGCAGGACCTCTAAACGCTGAACAAGGGCAAGACCCTTACCAAACCGTTCCCTTAACCCCTGACCAGGTGGCCAACATACCTCCATATAGACCGTGGAGATATGAATGGTGAAAATCTTTTATTTTATATAGACAGTAAAATAATGCCAAGACACCACGGACAAACGATAAGGAAGAATCACCTTCAACATAGGCAACTAGTTATTAAAGTCATTACTACAAAACCAAATAAAAAGTGCAAAAGATTGAAAATAAAAAGTATTATACTAAACACTTGTCTTCACCAAGTGATGTAAGAGACTTAGGCAAACATGGCCTTGATTGTGAAGAACTCTTACGATCAATCTTGGATCCCGAGATGACTCACACACTCTATGATGGACAATGGATTATGGTGTTGTGATGGTGGTGGGTGGTGGATGAAGTGTGAGGGAGGTGGTGTGCCAAGGGATGAGTTGCAATGAAGCCAAGCACTCCTATTTATAGGCTGAACAAAGGCCTGGGCACGGCCCCGTGCCTGTCTGACACTCTCTCTCCTCAATAATTGTAATTCGCAATTACAATTACAATTAATGCACCTGTAGTACTTTGGGCATGCCCCCGTGTTCACTGGGCACGCCCCCGTGGTGAGCAATAGAAGCTTCTACAGGTTTGTCTTTTCTGCTGCTTCTTGGGCACGGCCCCGTGCTTGCTGAGCACGGGGCGTGTTCAGTCTTCTGCCTTCTCTGTTTTGCTTGGGAGGATGCTGTCGAGGGGTCGGGCAATCCACTTTTGTTCCTTTTCTTATATTTATGTTAGATTTAGCTGCCTTTTTGCTTCTTTTGTTAATTTGAGCTCATTTAATCCTGAAAATACAAAAGGAAGTCAAAAACACACTTTTTCCAACATTAGTACTTAAAAAGGGTTAGTTTTATGCCTCATTTGATGTAATTTATATGTTGCATTTTACACACATCAGAGAGAATCAAGTACGAGAAGATAAATACTTGAGCTCAAACCTGTGTGCTCTTGTGATAAGGAACCCGTACAATCCGAGACTCGATCAAGATCTAAAGGTAGAAGCAAATGTAAGTATGTATTAAAGCATGTAATTAGAGAAAACTGATGGTATGCTATGTGTAAGGTAAGCATAAGAGTTTGGAAGTGATGATCCGCGAATGCGGTCTAGGACCGGCACCAAGGCATGTAATAAGACAAATTGATCCCAGGTACGTAAATTAATATGTGGGTGCATATTATGTTAAAACCTAGCAAGTGAAGGAATGTTTTAAATAAAACATACTAGTGAAATGGTAATTAAGTTCTGAAAATGTTTCACGTGCCGAAACCAAATTCTTCGAACATAAGGTGACGATTACACGAAGACACGAAACTAGTATGCAGAATGTGTACCTGGCCAGTACACAAGAAACATATGACGTTCGTGAGCCCGTGCTAATTGTTACAGGTATGTCTATTAGAATTAGGTAGTAGGTGGATGTGGGGGTGAAGGGAAATGTAAGACTTTCAAGGAATTGAAAGTATCAAATACATAAGAGAAGTATGAATGATATGTTTGAACCCGTAAGACGGATTCAAAACATAAAATTAATGGGAAGTGTGAATGATGTGTTCGAATCCGTGAGACGGATTCGAAACATAGAAAGAGTGAAGGATATGAATGATATGTTAGAATCCTCGAGACGGATTCGAAACATAGAAGGGAATAAATGTTAGCATGAAAAGTTTGAATTCGTAAATGGGTACGAATCAAACAAGTAAGAATGATTGATAAGAATGAAAGGTTTGAATTTGTAAGTAAGTACGAACCAAACAAGTAAATATTTTATAAAGCGGATATGATTCAAGTTATGTTTGAAACTTATGTATATATAAATATAATTATGCAAATGCGTAGTATGCAAGAATGGTTAAAAGGAAAAATGGGTTATGTGGTTCAAATGGTGATTGCCATTTGAACCCGGTATTTAATGTTTGAAATGGTCAAGTTATATAATGGTAGATGAGCGTAATGTACGGTCATGTAATGTCACAAACTGGAAGGAAATAGTTAAAGCGAGGTATGGATAACGAGTCAATGGATTTGACTTGCGTCAGGTATGTATAAAGATTACGCTTTTAATGGGAGCTTATAGTTCGACATAGAGAGGGATGTGTCAGAACTGGGTAATTGGTAAACATAGGTCAGAATGTATTTACAATGGACTACCGAAAAGTCAAATAAAGTAATCTGATGATTATTAAGCAAGTAATTGTACAATGGCATGAAGTATTTGATCCACTAAGTAGGTAAGTCCGATGAGAACTAATGTAGTAGCAAGAAACCTTAGTCGAAAGAAATAAGCTTGAAATAAGTTACATGTTAGATATAACATTAATTGACTCCTGAGAGTCGGAATGACTGACTTCTACGACCTAGACAAATGATTTAAGTAGGGACAGGAATGGGTAAAATCTTGCAGTTAATATTAAAATGATGAAATAAAGTCTTTGCAAGTATGCAAGAATGGAAAGGAACTCTGAACGGGTACTATGATACGACTATGATAAGTAAGAAGTATCGGTTTGACTTGGAAAAGTCAAACTACAAAAGTGAGCTAAAGATCTGCAAAGGAATGGTTATGTATTGACCCATCATGAACGGGTCAAACAATGAAAGAGATATGTTATAAAGTGGTCATGTATGGACCTGTTATGAACGGGTCGGATGCACTAATGTTCTAAAAGGAATCGAGAAAGAATTAATATGCAAATAAAGTGGTGTAATGAACATCATGTCTGAATGAACTATGTAAAACCCTAATCTTATAATGAGAGTGGCAGGAATTAGGATGTGATAAGTCTAGCAAGGTCAGTGAAAGAATGCTCATGAGCGAAAGCTCATCACACGGATGAAGGAGGTCAATCCGGAAGACGCTACAAATGGTAACGAAGAGGACTGGTTCGGTCTTACATGCCGAACAACTGCGCCAAAGTAGTAAGTTTAGCGAATTATTAATATCTGAATGTAAAATTATAGCTATGGTTGTAAAGTATTTCCGAACAAAATTATGTGGCACAGAATGTGTTATGAAAAGGAAGGCTTGGCTTTTGGAAGTTGATTAAAAATGAGTTTTAGTTCAGGCTTATGTAGTGAGCAGTGCGTGTATGAGTAAGAAGGTAGAAATAAAACTCCGAGTATAAGTGAAACTATCAGAGCTAATATTAACGGTGAAGTATGATAGTAAGTTTATATGAACTTCAAATTGTTGTAATGTAAATCATGGTATTAGACTCTGTAGGATGCTATTAGTTTTGCACACTTTAGTTTAAGTGCGACAATGTGTTGAGTTGATAACTTTAAGAAGAAATCGTTAAAGAATGGAAATATAAGTATATGTAGTTGACCGGTTGCGAACGGGTCAATGGGATATAGAAAGCATAATAAAGAAATTGTATAAGTAGTGACTTGTTGTATTGGGTCGGTAGGGATGAATTTATGATGATGATGAAAAAGGTTTGTATTGACCTGTTATAGATGGGTCAATTAAGAAAAGCATGATGGGCTATGGTAATGGTCAAAACTTTTTCCCGTGATGAACGGGTCGGATAGACTATATGTTTGATGTATAAGGCACGTTACGTAGAACTCCAGGTAGGCTGATTTGTTGATACAGATGGAGAAAGAATTTCTATAAATAATATTCTTAAAGTTATGACCTTACTAATGCATAAAATGATATTGATGGAGTAGGTTTCGGGGACGAAACCTTCTTTAAGGGGGGTAGATTTGTAACACCCCAAAAGTCGAATAATTAAATTCGTTAGTAGGTTACCATGTGTAATTAAATGAAATACAACAACTAAGTAAATAAACCTAGTTAAATGCCTAATAACAAGTTAGGGAATGAAACTTGTGGCAACTAAGATAGTATGGTAAACTTGAGGGGCTAAGATGGCCAAAAAAAAGGAAACTTAAAATCACACACACAAGGTGTGTGTGTGTGTGTGTGTGCGTACGGTCGCACAAGAGAAAGGGAGAAGAAGGGGTGTGAACCCTAACCACAAGAAAATCCAGCAATTGAAGGTGTTATGGAACAAGAATCGAATGCATGGACTTAGTTCCTCCTTAATCCATGTACATTGAACATGAGGTAAGTCTAATTATGAGTTTTAATAAGAGTTGATGAAGTGGGTTATGATCAAATCCACGAATTTGTATGAGATTTAGCATGAATATGTGTTAGAATCATCTTATGGAACATGTGTTGTGCATGATTTTGATTAATTTCATGTTTTGAAGTAAAACCCCAATGGGATGATGAAGTGAGTGAATCACCATGTTCAATAATTGTGTAATTTGTGATGTAGTATGTTGTATGTGATGAATCATTTTAGATAAGTTGATTAGGACATGAAATAAATGGATGTTTAGTTGAATTTGATGAATAAAGATAAGAACATGGAAGATCATGCATGAATGGGTTGTACATTGTGCTAAGATAGTGGTACGCACACCAAGTGCTTAATGAAATGCCTAGGTGAGCTTGATAAATGAAATTGTATGTAAGTAAAAGATGAATATATGTGGAATGTGAAAAATGAGGTATTTGATAGTAAACTAACATGAGAAGTTAGTTTTAGATATAGTTCATGTGGGTATTATGTTGAAGCAATGTTGGGTTAACTTAGTATGGGTTAAAGTGTTAGTTATCAAATTATGAGAATGCAAGTGTGGATTATGTATGTATATGTGCATGTGTATATAAGTAAGTGATCATGTAGTTGTAGATGTCATACAATACAAGTGTGTAATGCGTGTAATGTAATATTATGGTCTACCCTATTAAGATGGATACATGTTCATAAGTTGAAAGTGTGCAAATAAGACACTTGATTTCCTGAAAGTCAACAACGAATGTATAGCATGGTTAGCTTTTCGGACATTATTGTGATAGTAGAGAAGTCATGTGTATCGTAGTAGATGATCTATGTGTCGAGTATGATGATAATTGAGTTGCGTGAATATGGACCAAGATGACTTTTAGTCTATGCCTTATATATGTGGGTTTTGGTTAATAAAAAGTCAAGTAATGTATGAATGGAAAGAAATGAATGTTAGTATAAATGAGCATGTATGCTAACCATAAATGTGATTGTGATGACATGAAAGGGTAGGAATCACATTAGCATGGACTCAAGAACGGAAGGTTAACGGGTCAAGCGGAGGCGAGGGAGCAAGCATGAACACTAACGCTTAAGGTAAGTGACTTCCGACTCACTTCTTCGTATGCATATAGAATTTTCATGTTCATGATTGCGGGGAAATTATGTAAGGTTATGTAATGATGAAAGTTTTAAAGTAAGTATTGAATTAGCTTAGTGGGGGGTAGTCTTCTAAGTCGAAGGTAATTTGATGGGTTTAAACGGGTCGAATAATTATGTATAAGTAAGGTAGCCGTAATGAAATTCGTAAAGACTATGGACCCGGGGCAAGGATTCTTAGTCTAAAATGTAGGGAAAGGTTTTACGGACAATTAGAAACAAGTTATGTTGATATATGCATGAACGGGTCACAATTTGGTAAAAGGGTAATAAGCCGAAGGCTTAAAAGTCATAAAGTTAGGTAGTCCAAATATTGGATTTTCACTCCATGTGATGGAGAATTAAATGACGGTCGCGTAGGAAAAAGAATCGGGTAAAACAGATCAAAAAAGAGAAAGCTATGCTCGTTTCCGTGAAATCGAGTCGTCCTGAGAATTATACAGCACCAGCTGCAACATTCTTTCAAAACTAGGCTGTGGCGTAGCGCGACGGGGAAGGCCCCAGCCGTAGCGCTACGCGAGCGGGTGTCAGTTTCGCGAAAATCGTTTATTTTAACCGTTGATGCATTGCGAACCCGTCTGGACTGTTTTTAAACGCGTATAAGCTAAGAATGACTAATTAATTCCTTGTTTTAGGAAGTATAGACACATATGGAGGTTTGTATGTATATATGTTTGAATATAGGTTGTATGTATGAATGAATGTATGTTTGAAAGTATGTATGTAGGTGTGTATGTAGGTAGTGTGTATATGTACGTAAGTGAGTATGTACGAATGTATGCATGTGTGTAGATATGTATGTAATGATATAGATGTGTATATATGTGGGTATGTACGTATGTATGTTTATAAGTATGTGAGCAAGTATACGCGGATATACGAAGGTATATATGTGAGTAGGCATGTATGTGTTAGGTATGTTGCAAGTAGGGATGTGTGTGTATATATATGTATAATGCTATGGGTGTAACTAATGATGTAAGTATGGGTGTATGTAGATATGTATGTAATGATGTAGATGAGTATATATGTGGGTATGTACGTATGTACGTAAATGGTTATGTGTGAACATATAAATATGTATAAGTATGTATGAAGGTAGGTACGCAAGTATCCAATGAAATTGAGTACTAACGATAATATTAGCGTGCCTGGTGAATGAAGTGTAATGCAGGAATAGCAAAGAAGTCTCCCCATGGATTGTATGATCAGATGGAAAGCTGGGATGTAAAGAGTTAACGGAACGAAAAGTAAACGTGAATAAATCTTGTATGTTTATAATGCGTACTAATGTTATGAATTATATGTGGTGAGCGCAGGTAGTACGAGTCATGAGGATCATCAAGGAATAGAGATCGAGGATCGAGTCACTAGTGAGATTGTACGGGAACGTTGGTTTATGTAATGTAGTAAACTCATGTTATATTTTTAATTGTAAATGAGTCGATTAATGACTTTCTGCGAAAGAGTTATGTTAAAAATGAAATCTTAAGTAAGTCAATGTATTTATAAGGAAAGAAATTTTATAACACGAATTTCCGCTGCGACTTTTAGTAAAATACGTATTAGGGTTTTACATAAGCAGTCCAGGATTGAGATGGTTTTAGATGGTTTTTCAGATCATTTTTCAGACACGCGACTGGGGTTTCAGATCTCTTAGCATAGTGGTGTGGGGTGGATAGTGGATGTTGGTAGTTGGGTATTAAAAGAGACAATAAATTAATGATCTACCTACACATGACCTGCACATGACCTGCAATCCTAGCCCGGTATATCCCATTTTAGTTTTACAGCACTATAAACCTTACGCCCTTTTTACTCTCTGAGCGAGGTTCTCGGCATTGAAAAATCTTCGTAAACTAAACCACACGTGTATATGTTGACTGAGGGATCGTGACACGACCAAATGAGTTGATCAGAAGAAGTCTCAGACAGAATCAGAGGCGGAATTCATTGATTCTGTCTATGTTTAGCTTGTATTCACTATTAACTGTCTCGTTTATTGATCTGATAGCAATTTACAGCATGTAGACACTTCGACAACACTTCGGCGTCGGAAACCAGAAGATTACAACTGATCTCGCTTGAGGGAGTATTTATAGGCATGTGATTCCGCTTGAAGATGCTTCAAGCGGAATTACATCTCAAGCGGAATCCCATTCAAGCGGAATCACCACACAAGCTGAATCACTTGATTTCGCTTGAAATGAATCACTTGATTTCGCTTGAAATGACCATGTGTCATTTCAAGCGGAATTACCCATAAACACATATTTCCTCGTTTTCGTGTCCTAATCTATCAGTTCTAATCTAAGACTCGAACGAAGATGAAGTCGACAGACAACTGCACCAACAGACTCCCCCTTGAATGTTGATGGAATCTTCAGTGAGAGTCTTCAAACATGGCGACTCTTCAATCTTGATCAATCTGTTTTCTTTCAGCATATTCCAGAATCTTCTCTTAGGCTCTAACCTCGCCAGACTCCCCTTTTCGTCATGTTGGGATCGCTGTTTGGAATTAGCTATCACCTTGAGAATGCATCCTGAATTTTTCTCTGATTAAGCTCTTCATAGGTTCTGAATCATCTCCCGGCTCCTCGTTGCAACAGGATCAGAAACCTTTCTTTCACCTACACACATCTCATCCACTCATAAGATAAACAAATTTTCTCATTTGAAAATCTTATCAAAATTTGAAACATTCTAAATTCTGATTCAAATTAATGAATCATCTAAACATTTCAAAATTTTCAACTCAAACATTCTTTTCCGAACCATCAGTTCGTCATATTTCGCTTTTGAATTTTGAAAATCAGCTCTTCGTCATCAATTGTCGAAAATCTTTTTGGATTTTTTATAAAGAAAACTAAAACAAAAATTTAAATGCAGAAATGAAGTATGTACAAACAATATTTTTGTGAGCTTATGTAAGAGAATCATATCAGTTTATGTGACCAATCACTAGCACCGTTAAGCTTTATACATTTTCAGTTCTAAACGATTCACATAGATTGACGATATTATAGTCCACTTAAACTCAATCTAAAAGCTTTCGAAATGCTTACCGATACGTTAAGGTATATTTGTCACACCCTGGCTTTGCGGAAGCGTGGTTAATTTGGTGTGACTTCTTAATACCTTAGCTTAATCATAACAAAGCTATATGAATTAAAAACATGCAAGATCATCGATTAAGTTTTGAAAACCAAATACAATACCATTGTTTTAACGGGAATACACCCTAACAACCATAGTCTTGTTCAACAAACAAACAAAACATAAACACAGTTTAAGGACTGTGACTTGTCCAGGAAAGAGTCACATTCCCTAAACCCCGGATGACCTCGGAAACTAGTGCAGCGGGAAAACGTGCCATACCGTGCCAGATCCTTTAATTTCCTGAAATACATGTAAGTTGAAAAATCAACAATAATGTTGAGCGAGTTCATGCGTTTAGTATGTGCGCGCGAATAAACCTTTATAATCATTGTAAGTGTGAATATTTTGTAAACTCTGGTATGAAAGCGAATAAGGAAACATATCAGTTAATGTGTAACCACATGGTCCAACCTGCGGGCGCATGGGAGGGGATAGGACAAGGTCACCACATGGTCCAACCTGCGGGCGCATGGGTGGTGTTACGACAAGGTCACCACATGGTCCAACCTGCGGGCGCATGGGTGGTGTTAAGACAAGATCACCACATGGTCCAACCTGCGGGCGCATGGGTGGTGTTAAGACATGGTCACCACATGGTCCAACCTTAGGGCTCATGGGTGGGGTTTGTTATGCTCAAATAGGCCTATTACTTGTATCCCTCGATCGTACTACGAGGACTAATGTTCTTAAGGTTTCACCTACCCAAATCACATAACCTAACAGTTCCTTCCTTAGCTGACCATACCATGTAAGAAATATTCGTAATCATAGTAACATGTATTTCACCCCCGCAGTTTAGAAAACTGAAAACAGTTATGAGAAAAGGGGGACATGAACTCACAGTCAGTGCGTCGCTATACCAAGTACTCCAAATGTCCGAAAGCTGTGCAACGACCTACATGTGCTAATTCTATTAGACGGATGGCCGTGCCTTAGCTTTATAGTTTAAGTTTCGGGAAACAGTTAGACAACCGTTCCTTGTATATACTTGGTAATTTAATTTCCTTCCCAAGGATGGGGGATTTAATACATGTGTATTCGTATCAACTCATTAAGTCCCACTTAATATATTTTTACTTCTCATTCCAAAATATAAATATTTTTCTCAAAAATATTATATTTCTCTTCACATAATATTTTCCAAAATAATACGTTGACAAAATACGCGTTTATGAATATTTCCGTATAAAGCGTAAGTTACGTTTTAATGATTAAGTGGTAATAATAATTACCGGTGTAACTTATATATTCGTTGTGTAAGCGTTTGTATTATTTTGGGTTCGTCAACGTTTGTAAATATTATTTTTACTCTAAGAATAATATTTATATATTTTTACAAGATAATCATAAACAGTGTGGTGAAAAATATATTTATCGAATAAATATTTATCACGTTTAGTTTTGTGAAAAATCCCACCTCCGATTATTTAATAAATAAAGTCATGGCGAAATATATTTGAAAATATCAAAAATAGTTCTAACACTTGTTAGATTTTAGAAAAATTTCGCCAGAGTTTCCCCTGTAACTGGAGGTGGCCACGCTTTCAAGCGTATCATTTTCTTTTACAAAATCACTTCAACACTTCTTTAAATCAACCAATCAATTTCCAACACATCAAACTAATTTTTCAACACGTCAAACTTATCGACAAGTATGTAAAATCGCATTATCACATGAACTTGTAGTTTTATGAAAAACTATAGTGTAGATCTCGTTATTTTTGGTGGATCTATGTATAAATTAGTTTAGTCTTGTAAAAACCCGTTTTTAGAACAAATCATCCTTTACAACATCCCGTCGTCTTTCCCAAAGATTATTATTTTGACGAAACTTCTTATTTCACAAGTGTTTATACACTTGTGGTTTGTAAAATCACATTTGTTAGTTTGTCATCCAACTTATATAAAACATGATTTTCTCGACACTTGGTTCTACGAAAATACCACTTGTACATACGTAGATCCGCTAGTTTTAAATACTATTTTACAAGTCAAAATACTTTTACACAAGTTCATGTCTTTCGTGTGGTGGAGTTTCACCTTTTAACCCTTGTACCGACAGAAACAAGCTTATGTCAAGATCCATGATCTTAACAAAGTCGGGTTAAACGATGATAAGAGCCACCACATCGTAGATCGGGCCTCAAAAATCAACATATTCAAATACTACAGCTTTTACACATGTTATGAGCTTTTAACCAACAAAAATCAAGTTTTAGTAGACTTTAAAGATTCAAAACGCATGATTCCGACTTTTAACCGTTAAAAATCATATTAACCACTTTAGATACGTTCGAGAGTGAGTTTTAAACATTATACCTCTAGCTCGGGGCTAGGGAAGAAACTAGTCGAAAATGTGGTGGATAAAAGCTAAGAAACGAGGTCCTTCCACTTCCGCTTGCTTCAAGCTTCCTAATGCGTGACCCGTAAGCTTTGTAGACACTTGGAATGGATGAACAAGAAACGAAAATGATGGGGTGACCCTATGTGGGTTCGGCCGAGAATGGAAGAGAGGGGAAGGGAGAGAGTTTGGTGATTGTGAGGGTATGATGGTTTAAGCTTTGATACTTATAGACAAATCAAGATTATCGTCCAACGGGTTTCGTGTCCCCTTGATATTAGACACACACAATAAAATAATCTAACTTTTGTACTCTCATGTCTCCTTATAGTTGGCCGATTAGGATGGGGGGGGGTATCTAGTTCGATTTCAATGGTGTAGTTAGTGTTCAGTTACGTTAAGTAGGTTAACTTTAGGGATTAACCCCGTTAGTTGCAAGATGCGTTATAAAGCGGGTGTTAGGGTAATCAGGGACCCTAACTGGCTCAGAAAAATACTAATAATATTTTTGGCAATATTTTTATGTTCCGGGTATAGTCCGGTTGTTCGGTTGGATAGTAATCCGTTAAAATGCTTAAGTAATCTTTTAAGCGTCGTAAATAATATTTTTAGCGACACAATTTATTCTGCAAAGTGTCAGGAATATTTCCCCATGTTTTGGCACTTTATTAGTTAGCTAGAAGCTAGTATGCTGATAAAAGTGCTGTGTTTCGTGCTTAGAGTACGTTTTAGGCACATCCAACCTCTGTTTCTTATTCCTAGAGACGCAGTTCTACAACCCTTGTATCCCTACACACACTCTGGGTGTAGTAAAATATTTCTGGCTCATACAGGCCTTTAGAGGCAGTGTCTGCCTGATGCTGGCTTTATCAGCATGTTCAATAGGTTATCCGTTCAAATGCTACTGTGCTTTTGTGCATCACGTTTGTCACTAAAGTTTAGTAAGTAAATAATGTAGTGACGGAAATCAAAGTATGATGCAGATATGTACAAGTATCAACAGTTAAGTAGCAGTTCATCAGTAATCTCAGTTTAAGCACAGTAATTAAGCAGCAATTAATAGTTAATTAAGTCGTACGGATACCTGGTTTAGTGAGGGTTGTCACATTCTCCCCCCGTTAGAAGAATTTCGTCCCGAAATTTTAGGTTCTGCTTGTAGAAGCAGGGTTCTTAGGAAATAAGTGGGGGTATTTCTCTTTCATTCGGTCCTCACGCTCCTAGGTGAACTCAGGACCATGGCGGGCATTCCAACGAACTTTGACGAGCTTGACACTGCTCCGGCGGGTCTTGTTCACTTTCCAATCCGTGACCTCAACGGTTTCTTCAACGAAGTGGAGCGTGTCGTCAACATGAATTTCGTCGGTAGGAATGGCAACGGTATCTTGTGTTGGACTTTTCTTCAGATTGGATACATGAAATGTATCGTGAACACCATTTAGTTCAGCAGGTAAGTCCAGCTTGTATGCTACGGTCCCAATTCTTTCCAAAATCCTGAACGGACCAATATATCGCGGATGCAACTTTCCACGCTTCCCAAAGCGTGCCACACCCTTCCAGGGTGATACCTTCAACAAAACCATATCACCAACCTCAAACTCTAGAGGTTTCCTGCTTCGATCCGCGTAGGCTTTCTGCCGGTCACGGGCCGCACTGATGCGATCTCAGATCTGTGCAATCTTATCAGTGGTTTCCTGGACTACATCAGGACCAACCAACTGTCTATTACCAGCGTCAGACCAACAGAGCGGTGATCTGCATTTGCGCCCATATAAAGCTTCGAATGGCGCGGCACCAATGCTGGTATGGTAGCTGTTGTTGTAGGAAAACTCAACCAGGGGCAAATGCTTGTCCCAGCTACCGCCTAAATCCATAACACATGCTCTCAGCATGTCCTCCAACGTCTGAATCGTCCGCTCGCTTTGACCGTCGGTCTGCGGGTGAAACGCGGTGCTCATATTCAACTTCGAGCCAAAAGCTTCTTGGAAGGATTGCCATATCCTTGGCACGAACCTTCCGTCTCTATCGGAGATAATCGAGAGAGGTATTCCATGGCGTGTAACAATCTATCTCATGTAAATTTCAGCCAATTTGCTCGTATTATCCTTTTCTCGGATAGGCAAGAAGTGTGCTAACTTTGTTAATCGATCCACTATCACCCAAATAGTGTCATGGCCTCTTGGCGTTCTTGGCAATTTCGTAATAAAATCCATGGAGATTTGTTCCCACTTCCACTTGGGAATCTCGGGTTGCTGCAGAAGTCCTGAAGGCTTCTGGTATTCCGCTTTATCCTTAGCGCAAGTTAACATTTGCTCACATAAACAGCCACATCGCCTTTCATCCTGGGTAACCAATAATAATCTTTAAGATCCTGGTACATCTTATCCGCTCCAGGGTGGATAGAGTACTGCGACTTGTGAGCTTCATCGAAGACAGAGGAACCCAAGTCCTTTTCAAAACATAACGTTCCTTCCTCGTTTGGTACCAATAACTTCTCCATCCCACGGAGATACTCTTCCGCAAGATTTCTTTCCTTGAGAGCTTCTTTCTGCGCGGCACGAATGCGCAAAGGAAAATCGGTTCGAATAACCATCTCCAAAGCCCTAACCCTTATGGGCTTGATCCTTTCCTTTCGACTTAGGGCATCGGCGACCACATTCGCCTTCCCTGGATGATTCTATATCTCACAGTCGTAGTCGTTCAACAGCTCAACCCATCGTCTTTGCCTCATATTCAACTCTGTCTGGTTGAATATATGCTGTAGGCTCTTATGATCTGTGAAGATCGTACACTTCGTACCATAAAGGTAGTGTCTCCAGATCTTCAGTGCAAATATCACTGCGCCTAGCACCAAATCATGTGTGGTATAGTTCTCTTCGTGTACTTTCAATTGGCGTGATGCGTAGGCAGTAACCTTTTGGCGTTGCATCATCATACAGCCCAATCCTTGACGCGAAGCGTCACAGTATACCACGAAATCATCTGTACCTTCCGGTAGAGCTAAGATTGGCGCGTTGCAAAGCTTATCCTTCAATATCTGAAATGCTTCCTCCTGTTTGATCCCCCAATCAAACTTCTTGTCCTTCTGCGTGAGGAGCATCAATGGTTGAGCGATCTTTGAAAAATTCTCAATGAACCTTCGGTAATATCCAGCCAAACCCAAGAACTGCCGAATCTCGGTTGGCGTCTTTGGCGTTTCCCAATCCTTGATCGCCTCGATCTTGGTGGGATCCACGTGGATTCCATCTCCATTTACCACGTGCCCAAGGAATTGGACTTCGTGTAGCCAAAACTCGCACTTAGAGGATTTGGCATACAGCTGCTCTTTCTTTAGCAGTTCCAAAATAGCTCTTAGATGCTGTTCGTGCTCAGCCTTTGTTCTTGAATAAATCAAGATGTCGTTGATAACACAATCATGAACTTGTCCGAGTACGGCTTGCATCCTCTATTTATCAAGTCCATAAACACTGCAGGTGCGTTGTCAAACCAAACGGCGTAACAGGGAACTCGTAGTGTCCATAACGAGTTCTGAAGGCTGTCTTCGGGATACTTTCCTCTTGTATCCTTAACTGATGGTATCCAGATCGCAAGTCGATCTTTGAGTAAAAGCTTGAACCTTGCAGTTGATCAAACAGATCATCAATTCTTGGCAGAGGGTATCTATTCTTGATCGCCGGCTTGTTCAGCTCCCGGTAGATGATGTTTATCTGAAAACCATCATCCCTCTTTTTGACGAGTGGTAATGGGGTTACCCCAAAAGGGATTTTTGGTCTGTTATCTTCCTTCTCTACCCATTGCTAAAACTTCTCTGTCATTCCTTGCATCTCCGAAAATGTAAGTTGCTACGATGCATTGACTACGGGTGCAGTGCCCGGAATTTATTGTGGAGGAGACGATTCCGGCAAGTCTTCGAGGAAGACTTCGGGGTATTCTCCAACCACAGGGATGTCTTCGGGTTTTGGTTCTTCGGCTTCTTTTTCCACGACATGAGCCAAGAATGCAACACATCCTTTGTGCGAAAATTTTTCTGTCTTCTCTGCCTGATAATCCGTAGGAGCGTATCCTGCTCCGTGAATCACAATCATTTCTCCGTTCGTCGTCGGGGTGCGGATGACAATCTCCGCCGGGTTGTTCGACAACCAGTCCATCCCAATTATCACGTCGAAGCTTCCGTTAGGCTTGTTCTATCGAGAACTGGGTATCTAGGTTAATTACTACTAAAACAACTATATTTTCTGAAGCTAAAATTTGACAATACTGTCAAATAGAGCGTAACATTGACTATTATGAGATGTACCGATATCCACGCTTGGATTCTATCCCCGCTGTTGAGCTTTCATCCACGTGCCTGAGTGTTCTTAGGGCAATACTTCCTGAAACGTCCCACATCACCGCAATTAAAAAATGCTTGGCCACAGCCTTGATCGTCACCATCCCTGCCTTGATAGTTGTCGTTGTCGTTATTTCCTCCGCGATTTCCGTTACCCTCTTGACCTCTATTTCCATGTTTAGTACCTTGCCGACACGTTTCCTTGACATGTCCCACCTTGCCACAGTTACCACATTTTCCATATCTACACCGCCCGTTATGGTGACGTCGACAGTTGTCGCACTTTGGTAGGATACCCGTGTACTCTTTTCTCTTTTTGGCCTTGTCGTCGCTACTCGACTGGGTACCCTGTTTGAAATTCGCCAACTTCCTCTTGTTGTTCCCAGATGACTCTACATGAGTCTCCTTCTTCTCCTCAGAGGTTGAAAATTTGTTCATCCTGATTGCCTCTTCCGTCAGGGCTACACTTAGATTGATGGCCTCAGTGATTGTTGCAGGCTTTGATGCCGTTACCATGCTCATGATTTGGGGTGCCAATCCCCAAATGAAACGCTCGATCCTTTTAAATTCCGGATCTACCATGTAAGGAACGATACGTGATAGAACTTGGAACTTCTCCACATACTCGGCTATTTTTGGACCTTCCATCTTCAAGTTCCAGAACTCAGTTTCTACCTTCTGGCTTTCTGTTCTCGAACAGTACTTTTTATGCATTAGCTCTTTCAGCTCGTCCCATGATAGAGCATACGCAGCAGCCTCGCCCATTGTCTGAACCTGAAGTTTCCACCATGACAGAGCCCTTCTCGGAACAGCCCGGAAATGTACGTGACCTGATCTCTTGGGGCGCATTTGCTCGCACGCAAAACAGTGTCCGTCTTTTCAATCCAGCGTACGAAGGCTACGGCACCCCCAGTGCCGTCGAAATGTAGGGGCTGGCAACCTAAGAACTGCTTGTAGGTGCAGCCGTTGGGTGGGTTATTCCCTGAGGTACCTCCGTTGCGCTCGGAGTGATGGGCCTCGTATTGTGCGATGACTGCAACAATGATTCCCTGAAGTTCCGCCTCATTGGTGGGTATGCGTACATCCCGTCTTGGAGGCATCTTCCTATGATGATCGTACGGGTCAGGTCATAGTAAGTAAAATGTGCGTAAGTATACAGCAATATCAACACATAACATCTCATGTTATAAATAAATCAATCGCATAACATCTCATGTTATAGACATAAACAATAGATCACTTTGATTGTATTGCCACAAATCGAGACAAGAATGTAAGGTTTACAGGTACCCAACTGTATCATACAACATCAATGACTTAGTAGGTGACGACCCTAGGCAAGTCGTGCTATCGCTGGTCATGTTCAGGAATCTCTGATTCGTCCATTTTCAAATTCCAGGACTCCATCTCAAGCTTCTGTTATTCCAGTCTTAGAACCATATTTCTCCTTAATCATTTCCTTGAGCTCGTCCCAGCTCAGTGCATAAGTAGCATCTGTACCAAGGGTCTGAATCCGAAGATCCTATCATGAGAGTGTGCCATCTAGAAATGACCCCGAGATATAGGTAACACTCTGTTGGGGTGAACAGTTAGTCATTCTTAGAATGGAGTCAATCTTTTTGGACCAATGACAAATGCAATGGCGCTTCCTGTTTCGACGAAGTTCAAAGGCTTTGCAGTTCAGGAACTGCTTATAGGTGCGGTCAGTTTGGGGGGGGGGGTTATTCCCAGTAGTGCCATCGCTACGCTTAGTGCGGAGTGCTTCATGTCATGCATTTGCCTGTGAGATGCATTTTTGCAGCTCGGCTTCTATCCTTGGCAACATACTGGTGTTTGTGTCACGCCTGGGTGGCATTCTCCTCTGCCGAAATGGCATGAAGTGGGTTAGACAACTTCCCAATTGTCTATGAGATACATAGCACCATAAGCTATCATGTACTCACCTAATTTTACACGTAAATATACTCAATGTATGGGTGGGGAAATAAATTACTGAGCCTTCACATAGGCTTGCCAATTTTGGCTTGTTGCTTGAAATAGGATGAACTCGAGGCTTCATTGCCTTGGTCATTCGTGTTCGAGTTATTTCCTGCTACATTGGTTTTCATTAGCTTGACCCGCAGAGTCCACCAGGATTTCTGTGCACTACAAGTCGTTATTACGTGGGCCCCCGTAATAATAAATTATCTTGCATAGTTACCCCACATTTTCTCTCGTCCAAGCAGATGATCAACCAAGGAGCGACAGTAGGTGCATTGGCATGAACCGGGTCATGCTCTAATGCGGGGTCAAGAGCAACGCCTGGCTCAGGGCCACGGCTGGCTCTGGATCAACAAACTCCATCTCAAAATTAGCTGGATCAACCATCACAGGGGGTTACAGGATCCTCCAAGGGCTGGTCTAAGTGTATGAACTCAAGGTCATGGTCTGGATCAAAACCAGGTGGAAGAACAGGATCACCCTCAATACTGTGATCAAACTCAAAGCTGTGTGCGGGAATCGGTGCAGCTGATGATGCCGTATCAGGGTCTGCGTCGTGTGAATGGTGCTGCACTCCCTGTATATGCGAAAATGCGGATGTCAGGATCTCAAATGAGTCTGAGGCAGGGGAATGGGCATGAGTTTCCCCTGCAGGAGCGTCCGCAAGCAGTAGGCTAATACCAGCAGCAATAGGGCCTCGCCCTCGAATGGGTCCTCCTCTAGTAGATTCGTTATCGTCGTCAGAGGCCACGTCGGGGGGGGGGGGGCATATCAACAATGGAATAAGCGGCAAGGGGGCACAGGAGCAGGGATCACCGCGAGTGGCAAATTCTCAACAAGATGGCCATTAGTAGGCTCTGCTACGACTTCAGGCAGCGCAAAAGGGCTGAAAGTCGTCATTGTCTGTGCCGGTAGTATCGGAAATGTGCACCTTGTGCTTCGATGTACTATGTCGTCTGACGCTATGGCCATGGGATTCGTAGCGTCCATCTTTCTTGTATATGATGAAAGCATGACATTTGTAACATAAACACATATACGTATAACAATCAATCACATCCATATATAAACATGTTAGCCAGCAATAAGCAATCAAATATTTCTCCTAGTCCCACTAGCCTCCCAGCCTCCCAGACTGATATTCCTAGTCCCACTAGCCAAATTCCTCCCAGTCTCTAAGACTGTTCTATCATCCACCTCGACCTCCTAGATCGAGCCTCGGCCTCCATGACCGAGCCTCAGCCTTCATGACTGAGCCTACTCTTCCTAGTCTCACTAGCCATCTACCTCGATCTCTAAGATCGAGCCTCGGCCTCCAAGACCGAGCCTCAGCCTCCAAGACTGAGCCTAATAATAAATAAATAAATAAAATGTGCTCAACATGTGTTTATAAAAAGGTTTTGGATCTGGACTTAAGTGGTATGCAGTAAAAATGTTTTCGTGAGAGCCCTAGTGATCATAGTCTAGACTCGAGAGAGAATCCTAGTTCGCTATGATCAGAGCTCTGATACCAAGCTGTCACACCCTGGCCTTGCGGAAGCGTGGTTAATTTGGTGTGACTTCTTAATACCTTAGCTTAATCATAACAAAGCTATATGAATTAAAAACATGCAAGATCATCCATTAAGTTTTGAAAACCAAATACAATACCATTGTTTTAACGGGAATACACCCTAACAACCATAGTCTTGTTCAACAAACAAACAAAACATAAACACAGTTTAAGGACTGTGACTTGTCCAGGAAAGAGTCACATTCCCTAAACCCCGGATGACCTCGGAAACTAGTGCAGCGGGAAAACGTGCCATACCGTGCCAGATCCTTTAATTTCCTGAAATACATGTAAGTTGAAAAATCAACAATAATGTTGAGCGAGTTCATGCATTTAGTATGTGCGCGCGAATAAACCTTTATAATCATTGTAAGTGTGAATATTTTGTAAACTCTGGTATGAAAGTGAATAAGGAAACATATCAGTTAATGTGTAACCACATGGTCCAACCTGCGGGCGCATGGGAGGGGATAGGACAAGGTCACCACATGGTCCAACCTGCGGGCGCATGGGTGGTGTTACGACAAGGTCACCACATGGTCCAACCTGCGGGCGCATGGGTGGTGTTAAGACAAGATCACCACATGGTCCAACCTGCGGGCGCATGGGTGGTGTTAAGACATGGTCACCACATGGTCCAACCTTAGGGCTCATGGGTGGGGTTTGTTATGCTCAAATAGGCCTATTACTTGTATCCCTCGATCGTACTACGAGGACTAATGTTCTTAAGGTTTCACCTACCCAAATCACATAACCTAACAGTTCCTTCCTTAGCTGACCATACCATGTAAGAAATATTCGTAATCATAGTAACATGTATTTCACCCCCGCAGTTTAGAAAACTGAAAACAGTTATGAGAAAAGGGGGACATGAACTCACAGTCAGTGCGTCGCTATACCAAGTACTCCAAATGTCCGAAAGCTGTGCAACGACCTACATGTGCTAATTCTATTAGACGGATGGCCGTGCCTTAGCTTTATAGTTTAAGTTTCGGGAAACAGTTAGACAACCGTTCCTTGTATATACTTGGTAATTTAATTTCCTTCCCAAGGATGGGGGATTTAATACATGTGTATTCGTATCAACTCATTAAGTCCCACTTAATATATTTTTACTTCTCATTCCAAAATATAAATATTTTTCTCAAAAATATTATATTTCTCTTCACATAATATTTTCCAAAATAATACGTTGACAAAATACGCGTTTATGAATATTTCCGTATAAAGCGTAAGTTACGTTTTAATGATTAAGTGGTAATAATAATTACCGGTGTAACTTATATATTCGTTGTGTAAGCGTTTGTATTATTTTGGGTTCGTCAACGTTTGTATATATTATTTTTACTCTAAAAATAATATTTATATATTTTTACAAGATAATCATAAACAGTGTGGTGAAAAATATATTTATCGAATAAATATTTATCACGTTTAGTTTTGTGAAAAATCCCACCTCCGATTATTTAATAAATAAAGTCATGGCGAAATATATTTGAAAATATCAAAAATAGTTCTAACACTTGTTAGATTTTAGAAAAATTTCGCCAGAATTTCCCCTGTAACTGGAGGTGGCCACGCTTTCAAGCGTATCATTTTCTTCTACAAAATCACTTCAACACTTCTTTAAATCAACCAATCAATTTCCAACACATCAAACTAATTTTTCAACACGTCAAACTTATCGACAAGTATGTAAAATCGCATTATCACATGAACTTGTAGTTTTATGAAAAACTATAGTGTAGATCTCGTTATTTTTGGTGGATCTATGTATAAATTAGTTTAGTCTTGTAAAAACCCCGTTTTTAGAACAAATCATCCTTTACAACATCCCGTCGTCTTTCCCAAAGATTATTATTTTGACGAAACTTCTTATTTCACAAGTGTTTATACACTTGTGGTTTGTAAAATCACATTTGTTAGTTTGTCATCCAACTTATATAAAACATGATTTTCTCGACACTTGGTTCTACGAAAATACCACTTGTACATACGTAGATCCGCTAGTTTTAAATACTATTTTACAAGTCAAAATACTTTTACACAAGTTCATGTCTTTCGTGTGGTGGAGTTTCACCTTTTAACCCTTGTACCGACAGAAACAAGCTTATGTCAAGATCCATGATCTTAACAAAGTCGGGTTAAACGATGATAAGAGCCACCACATCGTAGATCGGGCCTCAAAAATCAACATATTCAAATACTACAACTTTTACACATGTTATGAGCTTTTAACCAACAAAAATCAAGTTCGATTGGAAGGGAGAGAGTTTGGTGATTGTGAGGGTATGATGGTTTAAGCTTTGATACTTATAGACAAATCAAGATTATCGTCCAACGGGTTTCGTGTCCCCTTGATATTAGACACACACAATAAAATAATCTAACTTTTGTACTCTCATGTCTCCTTATAGTTGGCCGATTAGGATGGGGGGGGGGGGTATCTAGTTCGATTTCAATGGTGTAGTTAGTGTTCAGTTACGTTAAGTAGGTTAACTTTAGGGATTAACCCCGTTAGTTGCAAGATGCGTTATAAAGCGGGTGTTAGGGTAATCAGGGACCCTAACTGGCTCAGAAAAATACTAATAATATTTTTGGCAATATTTTTATGTTCCGGGTATAGTCCGGTTGTTCGGTTGGATAGTAATCCGTTAAAATGCTTAAGTAATCTTTTAAGCGTCGTAAATAATATTTTTAGCGACACAATTTATTCTGCAAAGTGTCAGGAATATTTCCCCATGTTTTGGCACTTTATTAGTTAGCTAGAAGCTAGTATGCTGATAAAAGTGCTGTGTTTCGTGCTTAGAGTACGTTTTAGGCACATCCAACCTCTGTTTCTTATTCCTAGAGACGCAGTTCTACAACCCTTGTATCCCTACACACACTCTGGGTGTAGTAAAATATTTCTGGCTCATACAGGCCTTTAGAGGCAGTGTCTGCCTGATGCTGGCTTTATCAGCATGTTCAATAGGTTATCCGTTCAAATGCTACTGTGCTTTTGTGCATCACGTTTGTCACTAAAGTTTAGTAAGTAAATAATGTAGTGACGGAAATCAAAGTATGATGCAGATATGTACAAGTATCAACAGTTAAGTAGCAGTTCATCAGTAATCTCAGTTTAAGCACAGTAATTAAGCAGCAATTAATAGTTAATTAAGTCGTACGGATACCTGGTTTAGTGAGGGTTGTCACAATATTAATTATGCACTAAGTTCTTATGGACCCCATGATCTAAGCATATCCCCTCATCATGTAGTACACTAACTCAAGTAATGCCTTTAAACTTTGATCAACTGTGATTTGTGCGAAAAGAAAGCAGAATGTTTAAACATTAACAATCAGGTCGATACTTCCGTATACGCAGAGAAAGTCCAATGTTTAAACAAAATAAAAAAATAAAAAAAAAACAAGTTGAAATTGTTTAGGCTTTAACCAGCAGTTCGATACTCCCGTATACGCAGAGGTGATCCAAAGCTTAAACGAAACACCAAAGAAAGTAAAGCAGAACGTTTAGGCAATAACATCCAGTTCAATACTCACGTATACGCAGAGGATGTCTAATTCTTAAACAAAATAAAGAAATAAAACAAGTTTAAATCTTTGCAAAAAGAAATGCACAATCACAGCGTCATTTTTAGCAAAGTTGTGAAAGCTCACAAACTTAACCAGTTTTTATGCTTTTTGGCATTCAGCAATTACTGAGCAGGTACACAATCAAGAAGGACAAAACTAAGTACTATGCTTTCAATCGAGTTTCCCACTAGAACTAGGCATTTTGCTTTATGTTTGTATCGTTATCGCAAATCTACTAGTCTAGCTGAGCCTATCATCACATCTTTAGTGAGATCGTTTATCACATTTAGACTTTACATTTCTTTAGCATGCTGCGATAGTCCACTGATTTTCTATCATTTCCTCTTATTTCAACAAAACTCATTTTTGCAATTTTTCAATGTTTTTGACTTTTTCAAATTTTCTAATTTTTTTTTTAAATTTTCTCCCCCTAAAATCAAGATATATTTCAATTTTGATTTTCTGGGAAAATTTGAAATCAAGCTGTACAAATAAAATGACAACATGATGAGAATTGCTTCAATTCTCCATCTATCTGGCATAAACAATCAGAACTCCCCCTTACAACAAACTATTTTCCCATTATGATTTCAAAATACTTAAGTTTGTTTTAATCAAAATGGTTTTTCCAGAAAAATTAGTTTGTTTACCAACCACTTGTAGGTTTGGGGTCATCACATCACCTTGTTCCTTTTAATCACATGCAGATTTACCATTGTCAGATTTTAACAACAAATCCACTTGTAGAAAATCAAGTACAACTAAATGTCCTTGATTAACCACTTTTTGATCGAAATATCACCGAGGTGAATTTCTCAAGAAATGTGCCGATTCCTGTTCCTCGCTTACCAACCTGGGAACTCCGGCAAGTCAGGTTTTTCTATTTAAACAGATTCACCCAAGCCTGATTGTCCTTGGGTGATTTTGAATTCTTGTTCAACAATGTTGGAAAATTTTCATCATCCATTGTTAAACCAGAATTCTCAACCTTTACCTCAACAAATGGCTCTTCTGGCTTTGATGCACCAGAATCATTGCCTGAATGTGGCTTGTTTGACTTTGATGAGCCAGATTCATCACCGACACGTGGCTCCTTTGTTTCTGAAAAAAACAGATTCATCGCCACCAGCTTTCTTTTTCTTCATTCTCTCTTCTGTCCTCAGATTTGTATCTGATGAATTCGTTTTGCTTGATTTGTTATTCTTTGGAGAGCAAGACAATTTATCAGAACTCTTCTCTGATTTTCTTGTTGTATCCGAGGACAAAATCCTTGCGAGATACTCTCTCGCTTTCTTTCTTTTCTTCCTCAGTCTGTCTTTCTGCCCCTGTGAAAGCTTCACTTTCAGTTCATGAACTTTCTGTTCTTGAACTTTAGGTTCTTGAACTTTCTGTTCTTTGGGCTTGACATTGACTGGTTTCTTTGCCATTTTCTGAGATTCAGCCCTCGATCTTCCATTTGATCTCATTGAGCAATCTCTGGCAATGTGACCTTTGATTTGGCAGTTATAACATCTCCTCGTCTCATAACTCCAACTCTGGCAGTTAACAGCAATGTGTCCTTGAACACCACAAGTGTAACACACTCTGTTATCGTACCATTCACCACTATCACACCAAACATTCAGATCATAGCATTGTCTGGCTTTGTGGTAATCCTCACTCCTCCTGAAATCTGTATTTGGCTTTGAATCACTATGGTCAAACCTGCACCACTTTTTACCAACTGTTTTTGAGTTTTGAGCACTATGGACAAAATCATGATTGGGTGATTGAACTGATGAGATTTTCTTCTTGGTTTGAATTTTTTCAGAAGTTTTTGCAATTTGTTTTTGTTTTGCATTCTTCTTCAAAGGTTTCTGTGATGAACATTCACCTTTTTTTATAGAATGCAAATTAGTTTCTTGAAATTTTTCTTTTAACTTCAAAAATATTTTTCTTTTCTCAGCTTCATCATCAGTTTTCTCATCACAATCTTGAATTTTGACTTTGTCAAAATTTGTGACATTGTCACTTAGTGGAACAGAATTGATCGGTTTTGGACAAAGCTGATCTAGCAATGCTGATGATGTCACAAAACTTTTCAATTTCTTTTCAAGCTCATCAATTTTGTTTCTTGAATTCTCAGCTTCATTTTCAAGCTGAGATATTCTCTCAAGATGAGACTTGATTGTCTTTTCATTTTCAATTTCATTGTTTTTAAGAACAAAATTTTCATTTTCTAAAACTTTAATTTGTTCTTGAAATTTTGTTTCATTAATTTTCAAATTTTTGTTTTCAAGCTTTATCTAGAAATCTTCATTTTCTGAAGATTTTGTTTTGCTTTCAAATTCTTTTTCTTTCTCTTTCAAAATCTTGTTTTCTAATGTCAAACTGTTCAAATCACTTAACAGTTTGTCATTTTCAGATTTCAATCTCTCACAATTTTCCTGCAAAACAAGAATATGTTTATCATCACATTTCTTCTTATCCTTCAACTTTTTGATTTCCAATGTCAAACTTTCCGCATCCTTCAAGAGTTTGACATTGTCAGCTTCAAGTTTCTCATATTTAGAGTACACTGATTCAGAACTTGAAGATCCAATCTTCACAGATTCTTCATTATTTGGAATTTCCTTTATCTCTGTCTTGTATGTTCCTACACAAAAGATTTTAACAAAATCAAGAGGATTTAAATTTTTATCAATGTAACATCCCCTCTTAAAGTCATATCTCATGTTCCGTTGTGCAGCAAAGCATATACAGATTCTTTTATCTATTTCAGTAATTACATCCAAATTTATTTTATCTAGATTTCCCAAATTCAATTCATCTAGATTCCCTTTTTATTTTATTCATCAGTGTTTTCTTCTTTTCATAATTTTCATAACTATGCGTTTGAAGTTTATTGATGAAATCAGATGGATGTAATTTTGAAAATTTAGACTCTTGTTTTATCTTTTTCAATCCATCATACCATTCAGCAGGTAATGCATCTGCAAGCTTTGATACTTTTTCAGCATCTGTCAACTTTATCTCAAACGTAGTTAATTTGTCTATTAAGTAATCAAATCTTCTTTTCATTTCTTTCACTGTTTCATCCTTTTGACACGCAAAATTTTTAAGTCTGAGCGTCAAAATATTCTTATCATCTTGTTCATATATGCTTATTCTATACCAGCTATAACTACTATTTAATCTTTCAATAGAATCATTTTCCTTTTCATCAAACATCTTGTCCATATTTCAAACAGTCCCGACAAATTTCACACAAAACAAACTTTTAAGCGGAATACTCTATGGAGCGGAATCACACTTTGAAGCGGAATAACTGATTTCGCTTGAAATGTTTCAAGCGGAATAAGTTTTCAAACAAGATAATTCAAGCGAAATCACAACGTCAAGCGGAATCAGTTGTAATTTCAAGCGAAATTACGTTTTCAAGCGGAAACAGGCAAACTTTTCAAGCGGAATAGTGATTTCAAGCGGAATCAAGTTCTGATTTCGTTTGAAATGTTGCTGACGTCGCAATTTCGATCTTAATTTCAAGCGAAATTAGATGATTTTACCAGTTTAAGATCGAATTAATGTCCAAAACTTTCCAGGATTAGTTAAAACACTGTTGCGCACATTTTGTGAGAAATTTGTCCGATTTTAACCGTGAAATCAAGCTCAAATTAGAAAAGAAGGTGTAGAAATCAGAATTTTCCAGCGAAAACGAACTAAACAGTAAGAACTCTTCCTCCTGAGCTCTGATACCACATGAAGGATCGTGACACGACCAAATGAGTCGATCAGAAGAAGTCTCAGACAGAATCAGAGGCGGAATTCATTGATTCTGTCTTTGTTTAGCTTGTATTCACTATTAACAGTCTCATTTATTGATCTGATAGCAATTTACAGCACGTAGACACTTCGATAGTACTTGGGCGTCGGAAACCAGAAGATTACAACTGATCTCGCTTGAGGGAGTATTTATAGGCATGTGATTCCGCTTGAACATGCTTCAAGCGGAATTACATCTCAAGCGGAATCCCATTCAATCGGAATCACCACACAAGCTAAATCACTTGATTTCGCTTGAAATGAATCACTTGATTTCGCTTGAAATGACCATGTGTCATTTCAAGCGGAATTAGCCATAAACACATATTTCCTCGTTTTTCGTGTCCTAATCTACCAGTTCTAATCTAAGACTCGAAAGAAGATGAAATCGACAGACAACTGCACCAACATTGACATTTAAAAGATATACAGTCAAGAAAATCAAGAGCAATGGTGATATATATGCAGATTAGACACCAAAAAATAAACACTCAAAAAATGGCTACAATTTAAGGAATGTGTTTAGTGAAGACATCAGATTCCTAATTGATGGAGAAAGGTCTGGTGGCAAGAAAAGCTGCTTCTTGGAGGTTGTAAGTGTTTTCGTTCGACGATCCATTCTTAGGTGGTTGGTTTAGCCCTTGTTCCTGTAACTCGAATCCTAGCCTGGTATATCCCATTTTTGTTTTACACCATTGTGAACCATACACCTTTTTTACTCTCTGATCGAGGTTCTTGGCATTGAAAAATCTTCGTAAACTAAATCACACGTGTATCTGTTGACATTTAAGAGATATACAGTCAAGAAAATCAAGAGCAATGATGATATATATGCGGATTAGACACCAAAAAATAAACACTCAAAATATGGCTACAATTTAAGGAATGTGTTTAGTGACGACATCAGATTCCTAATTGATGGAGAAAGGTCTTGTGGCAAGAAAAGCTGCTTCTAGGAGGTTGTCAAGTGTTTTCGCTCGACGATTTCATTCTTGGGTGGTTGGTTTGGCCCTTATTCCTGTAACTCGAATCCTAGCCCGGTATATCCCATTTTAGTTTTCACCATTGTGAACCTTACGCATTTTTTAATCTCTGATCGAGGTTCTCGGCATTGAAAAATCTTCATAAACTAAATCACACGTGTATATGTTGAGATTTAAAAGATATACAGTCAAGAAAATCAAGAGCAACGGTGATATATATGTGGATTAGACACAATAAAAATCAACACTCAAAAAATGGCTACAATTTAAGGAATGTGTTTAGTGACGTCATCAGATTCCTAATTGATGGAGAAAGGTCTGGTGGCAGGAAAAGCTGCTTGCAGGAGGTTGTCAAGTGTTGTCGCTCGACGATTCCATTCTTGGGTGGTTGGTTTGGCCCTTGTTCCTGTAACTCGAATCCTAGCCCGGTATATCCCATTTTAGTTTTCACCAATGTGAACCTTACGCCTTTTTTACTCTCTGATCGAGTTTCTCGGCATTGAAAAATCTTCGTAAACGAAATCACACGTATATATGTTGACATTTAAGAGATATACAGTCAAGAAAATCAAGAGCAATGGTGATATATATGTGGATTAGACACCAAAAAGTAAACACTCAAAAATTGGCTACAATTTAAGGAATGCGTTTAGTGACGACATCATATTCCTAATTGATGGAGAAAGGTTTGGTGGCAAGAAAAGCTGCTTGTAGGAGGTTGTCAAGTGTTTTCGCTCGACGAATCCAATCTTGAGTGGTTGGTTTGGCCCCTGTTCCTATAACTCGAATCCTAGCCCGGTGTATCCAATTTTAGTTTTACACCATTGTGAACCATACGCCTTTTTTTTACACTCCGATCGAGGTTCTCGGCATTGAAAAATCTTCGTAAACTAAATCACACGTGTATATGTTGACATTTAAGAGATATACAATCAAGAAAATCAAGAGCAATGGTGATATATATGAGGATTAGACACCAAAAAATAAACACTCAAAAATGGCTACAATTTAAGGAATGTGTTTAGTGATGGCATCAGATTCCTAATTGATGGAGAAAGGTCTGGTGGCTAGAAAAGCTACTTGTAGGAGGTTGTCAAGTGTTGTCGCTCGACGTTTCCATTCTTGGGTGGTTGGTTTGGCCCTTGTTCTTGTAGCTAGAATCCTAGCCTGGTATATCCCATTTTAGATTTACACCATTGTGAACCTTACGCCTTTTTTACTCTCTGATCGGCATTGAAAAATCTTCGTAAACTAAATCACACGTGTATATGTTGACATTTAAGAGATATACAGTCAAGAAAATCAAGAGCAATGGTGATATATATGCGGATTAGACACCAAAAAATAAAGACTAAAAAAGGCTACAATTTAAGGAATGTGTTTAGTGATGGCATCAGATTCCTAATTGATGAAGAAAGGTCTGGTGGCAAGAAATGCTGCTTCCAGGAGGTTGTTAAGTGTTTTCGCTCGACAATTTCATTCTTGGGTGGTTGGTTTGGCCCTTGTTCCTGTAACTCGAATCCTAGCTCGGTATATCCCATTTTAGTTTTACACCATTGTGAACCTTACGCCTTTTTTACTCTCTGATCGAGGTTCTCGTCATTGAAAAATCTTGGTAAACTAAATCACACGTGTATATGTTGACATTTAGGAGATATACAGTCAAGAAAATCAAGAGCAATGGTGATATATATGCGGATTAGACATCAAAAAATATACACTACAAAATTAGATACAATTTAAGGAATGTGTTTAGTGACGGCATCAGATTCCTAATTGATGGAGAAGGGTTTGGTGGCAAGAAATGCTGCTTCCAGGAGGTTGTCATGTGTTTTCGCTCGACGATTCCATTCTTGGGTGGTTGGTGTCGCAACCCCCGATCCCTTATCTGTCACGGGAACGGGTGGACGCGAACTCAGAATTCTGGTGGTATCAGCTTGTTAATTTGGCAACGGAAATTACATCAGGACCGTAGTTAGGAAATGTTTATCAGAGTAAAACCACCATATTTAATATTAATAATCACATGAGCAAAACCCAAGTTTCTTATTACAATACATTTATAGGGATAAACCCTATTTTATTGAATTTAAAACATCGTTTATTAGGTAACTTTTATTGCCACATTTTTCCCAAGCCTTCAGTGCTCTCCAGTTGGCTTTTACTAATTGGCTGTCACATTGTGTTACCTGAAACGCGTTTTAAAAATATTTGTCAGTGGGAAATACTGGTGAGTGAATCCCAGTTTAATCAAGAAACATTTTATTAATTAAAACAGTATTGAGAGCGATCACATTGTTTATTTCTACACAATTACTCATTCAGTACTGTCAATCTTGAGTTGTGGGTCATATTACAAATTGGCTAACTTGTTGTCCAATGGTAACGTACTGTCATCCCCGACTAACTTCACGCAGTAGTAAATTTTGTATACAAAACCCCAACATACCGGTAGTAATTGAAGAACTACAAAGACTCAATCACCGCTTAATCATATTGTAAAACAATTAAGGTTTTATAAAACATTCCAAAAAGGTTAACAAAAAAGAGGATAAACTCACATTGCTATCTTAGACTTCGCGTAAGGGTTTCCTGGAAATAATCTATAATTTATACAAATGTACATAGGTTAGTATCATAACCCTTTGAAAATATTAATGATACCCTCCCCGAGACAGTATTCCAACAACTACGTCGGGCAGAACCACGACAGTTGTTACGGAACCCTAAATCAATCAGGCAGCGTATCTATTACGAAACTAGGGTTATAATACTTACAACGGAGCAGAACTTCGCTAATTAGGGGGAATAATACCATCTTTCTATGCCTAATATTTCAGAAATTGTGATTGAGAAATGAAAACTAAACGAACTGAATTGAAGCCCGAGGCCTCCTTTATATAGTTGCTAAATTCGACTCTCACGCGGCCCGCGTAAAAGGTAAGCGGGGCTTACGCGGCCCGCGTACTAGCCCGGGTAGGGTTTAGGTGATCCGGGTCATCGCCTAGCTTAGCCACGATGATGACACATGTCATCACCGGGCTGCGCCACTTATCTTGATCTCTTGCTGCCCGCGTTAACTAAACGGGGGTCTTACGCGGCCCGTTTAAACTAAAGAAAATTAAAGGAATCCGGTTCTAACCCTTATACCGCCCGCGTAAGGGTTGGGGTGGGTCTACGCGGCCTGCCTCAGCCCTAGATTAAAACTTTTATATACTATTTTATATATTTTGGACTCGGTTTTTCTTATATGGGGTGTATATAAAGACATATTGGGACATTTTAAGATATACTTAGGGTGTCGGAAATATTATGAGGGTGTTGGTTTTACCGAGGGTTGTTACATTCTCCCCACCTTGTTTTAGAGCTCGTCCTCGAGATCTATTGGAACAAATGCGGATATTTCCGTTGGATTTCAGATTCAAGCTCCCATGTATACTCAGGTCCTCTTTTGGAGTCCCACTTAACTTTGACCAGAACTAATCTCTTGTGTTTGAAATTCTTGACTTTCCTGACTTCAATCTGTAGAGGCCTTTCTACAAACTTGAGTTGTTCATTTACCTCTATATCCTTAAGAGGTACTATTATAGATTCATCAGCTAAGCACTTTTTCAGATTAGATATATGAAATATATTATGTATTCCTACCATTTCATTTGGCAGTTGTAGCTGATAGGCTACAGGTCCTATTCTTCTAATAATCTCAAAAGGTCCAACATACCTGGGACTTAGCTTTCCCCGTTTGATAAATCTTACCACTCCTTTCCAAGGAGAGACCTTTAATAATAATTTATCTCCTACTTGAAATTCCAAGGGTTTGCGTCGGTTATTAGCATAGCTTTTCTGTCGATCACGTGCTGCTTTCAGTCGTTCTTTGACTTGAATAATCTTGTCGGTTGTTTGTTGCACTATCTCAGGTCCAGATAGTTGCTTTTCCCCAATTTCTGCCCAACAGAATGGGGTTCGGCACTTACGTCCATAAAGTGCTTCGAAAGGTGCAGCATTGATACTTGTGTGATAACTGTTATTATAAGAAAATTCTATTAAAGGTAAGTGATCGTCCCAATTACCTCCAAAATCAATTACACAAGCTCTAAGCATGTCTTCCATTGTCTGAATTGTCCTTTCGCTTTGTCCGTCTGTTTGAGGATGATAAGCCGTGCTTAGATTTAACTTGGTTCCCATGGCTTTTTGGAAACTTGACCAAAAATGAGAGGTAAATCGGCTATCTCTATCAGAAACAATTGATAGAGGAATTCCATGTAAAGAAACTATTTAATTTACATACAATTTAGCTAATTGTTCCATGCTAAAAGCTTCTTTCATTGGTAGGAAATGAGCTGACTTGGTTAGCCTATCTATAATCACCCAGATTGTATCATTACCTTTCTTTGTTTTTGTAACACCTTGAAAATTTATGTCCAATAATGTATGAACACGTGTCATAAGCTCTGAACATGTGAAAGAATACTTTAGAGGGACTAAATTTGACAAACGGGGAAACCATGTGAATATAAGGGTCCAAAGTGTCAACAATGGATAATTATACTTAAAAATAGCCATACAAGATGTTTATACCTTCAAACGAATAAATCATGGATCATACGAAGCTAAATATGGAAGAAAGTGAGAAATTACAAACTACAGGGGCTAAATGTGTCAACATGTGCAAAGTATACCTCTGAGTGACCTTTTAGCAGACCCGAAGCTTTGTAACAGTAAATTATGCTCACTAGAATATGTGGTAAGAATTTCATAAAGTTTCGTTATCATATGAGAAAGTTATGATCAAATTCGTGTACGAGGGGTTAAAAGCGTCAACGATGAAATTCAAGGCCTTTCGGGTGATCACAAAGTTATCAAAGGACTTAACAAAGTTAGTAAAGGTCCTAATGCCCTTAAAAATAAAGTTAGAGGGCTGAAAAGGCAAATTTGGGACTTAAAACCACGTTACAAAGGACCAGGGGCTGAAATGCAATTTTTAAAACTTGCTTGGCTGGTTCTGGCAGGTCACACGGCCCGCGTAAGAAACCCTTAAGGGTTTACGCGGCCCGCGAGAGAGACACAGCGACAGAAAAATCATGGCAGCTGCCAGTCAGGTCTGTTAACCGACTTTAAAGGGTTGTTTTCTTATACCAGAGCTCCTTCCAATGGTTTTTTCATGCATAGGGGCACCTGTAAACATCTGGTAACAATTGTAGACCATTGTGGCATCATCTTGTGAGATTAAATTGGCTATATATGGAGCTCAAGTTGTAACCATTTTGTGCACTCATTTGCAAAAGTTCACAACTTATTTTCTGGAGCTCTCTGGTCAGCAAGCAACCTTCCTAGTGATCCCTAATCATAATTAGGACTCTTGTAAGTACCCTTAACCCTTCTAAAATTCATTTTAGCTTAGTTAATTAGCTAAAAGTCAAACCATCGTAATTAAGGTTTGACTTCGTGATTAATTAAGAATTGTCCAGTCAAATCACGGATTAAAAATACCTTTGAGTAGGTAATTATGTGGGTAATAAACCCTTAAAAGGGTATTGATGTGCGTGAAGTGTGTTATATTTTAGATGTATATTTTAAGCCATTTTTACACTTTTAGCCAAGTTTTAAATTTATAAAACACGATATTTACTAACACTAAACACACATATGGGCAAGTGCACCCATCGTGGACGTAATATAGTGTTGGTAAGATACCGAGGTCGTCCAAGGACACAAGAGCTTTTAGTACCGGTTTATCCTCAACGTCTAACCAAATCAAAATGTTAGAAAAGATTTTTAAACTAAGAAAATAAAACTAACTAAATGCTGAAAAATAAAATAAAAATAAAAATAGATAGACAAGATGAATCACTTGGATCCGACTCGTGTATTAGTATAACCTTTGATTATTTTTGCACTTTTGCACTTGTTTAAGAGATTATCTTAGTTATTGTAGTATGCCCCTCTTTTGAAGGCGACGTTACCCTCAACCCAGTAGTTTGAGTCAGCAAGGATACAATCCTAAAGGGTCGGATTATTGAAAGATAATGAATTATGTTATTAATGCAAATTATGGTAAGCCCCTCTTTTGGAGGTGACGTTTCCCTCGACTAAGTAGTCTGAGTCAGCAGGGATACAGTCCTAAATAGCCGGGTTATAGTATTAATAGTAGTTAACTTATGAGGGGGTCAAAGAGTTTGGATCCCCGCCATCCAATACCTTTGGGTATCGAAGGAGATCCTACTAAATTTGACCCAGGTCCCTTGCAGGACCTCTAAATGCTGAACAAGGGCAAGACCCTTACCAAACCGTTCCCTTAACCCCCGACCAGGTAGCCAACATACCTCCATATAGACCGTGGAGATATGAATGGTGAAAATATTTTATTTTATATAGACAGTAAAATAATGCCAAGACACCACGGACAAACGATAAGGAAGAATCACCTTCAACATAATTAACTAGTTATTAAAGTCATTAATACAAAACCAAATAAAAAGTGCAAAAGATTAAAAATAAAAGTATTATACTAAACACTTGTCTTCACCAAGTGATGTAAGAGACTTAGGCAAACATGGCCTTGATTGTCAAGAACTCTTACGATCAATCTTGGATCCCGAGACGACTCACACACTCTATGATGGACAATGGATGATGGTGGTGGATGATGGTATTATGGTGGTGGTGGGTGGTGGATGAAGTGTGAGAGAGGTGGTGTGCCAAGGGATGAGTTGCAATGAAACCAAGCACTCCTATTTATAGGCTGAACAGAAGCCTGGGCACGGCCCCGTGTCCGCTGGGCACAACCCCGTGCCTGTCTGACAATCTCTCTCCTCATTAATTGTAATTCGCAATTACAATTAATGCGCCTGCAGTACTTTCGCCATGCCCCCGTGTTCACTGGGCACGGCCCCGTGGTGGGCAATAGAAGCTTCTATAGGTTTGTCTTATCTGCTGCTTCTTGGGCACGGCCCCGTGCTGGCTGAGCATGGGGCGTGTTCAGTCTTCTGCCTTCTCTGTTTTGCTTGGGAGGATGCTGTCGAGGGGTCGGGCAATCCACTTTTGTTCCTTTTCTTGTATTTATGTTAGATTTAGCTGCCTTTTTGCTTCTTTTGTTAATTTGAGCTCATTTAATCCTGAAAATACAAAAGTAAGACAAAAACACTCTTTTTCCAACATTACTACTTAAAAAGGGTTAGTTTTATGCCTCATTTGATGTAATTTATATGTTGCATTTTACACACATCAGGTATTTCCAGATTCCCACTCTAACTATGTTAATTGTCAAGTCAAAGCTTACTTTAAAAAGTCAACAGAATGCTTATTTTCAAATTAATACATAATTAGCAATGTAGGATACATGCAAGCTGTTTGATTATTGAAATAACTTGATAATTAATGTAGGAACATGTCCCAACATGTTCAACTCGACAATTTTCAGTTTAGGCTCGGTTTGGAACCAAAAGTCGCATAAGTTTGACTTCTGCTTTGACTTTTAGTTCTGACCCGTTTAATCCAAGTTTAGGATTGCCTTAGAGCTTCTTTTGGACCTATTTACATGTTAGTATAACCCCATGTGATTATACAACTTGGTTCATTAGATATCCTATTCACATGCATGTTTCTATTAAATGCTTATATGTTGACCATTATGCCCAAATGACCTTAAAATATGATTTTTGAAAAGGTAAAAGGGTAGACACATTAGTTACTGATTTATAAACTTGCACCTAAAATTTGAGATCAGTTTGAGGTGTAGATTAAGAGTTATGCTCATTAGCGTAATTAGAAGCTTCTTTAGTAATTAGATAGCGTAAATTGCATATAGCCTATCTAAACCCAAATTTTTATACAAAAATTTGTACCTACTGATATAAAGTAATATTTTGAGATCAGTTTGAGGTGTAGATTAAGAGTTATGCTCATTAGCGTAATTACAAGCTTTTATTTTAGGAGCTTTGTTTGTTTATTTCTAAATTCATTGTAAATTTTTTTTAGTCACACGAAAACCGAGCTTGTTACTAAAATAAAGGGTAAAAATAAAAAGGATTTTTGGTGGGTAAAAAGGGCTTTGGGTTAAGAAATGAAAAGGTTTAGGCTCAAAGGGGTTAACTAGGGGGAGTTTTTGGGTAGGTGAAAAGAAAAATAAAAATAATGGTTTTGAAAGAAAAAGGGTTAGTCCTAATGCCTCCATCATTTACTTACTTGGGTTTAAGTTGGTAAGGACCGGGAATGAATTGTCGTGGCAAGTTCTAGAGTCGCAAGAACCAAGCGGCTATTCACACAAGAAACGAAAAATGAGCATTTAGCGTAAAGATGTATATTTGTATGCTCAATAAAGGCTCAAAACTCACTTTTGTGGGAATGGGTTTTTATGTGATCAAGTATATATAATCGAATTTTAACTAAGCTTGTCATGCCGTTTCATAATTTTCTTATGTTGGTTCTTTTCATCACGACGCTATCGGTTGTAAATTTGTAAAAATATAGCCTTGTTAGTCTTAGAATTCCCAACCTAAACTTTAGACAAGTAAAAAAAAAATGAAAAGTTTTGAAAAAAATTTGGGGTGATTAGCGGTTCCAATAGAGTTTTATGTAAGGCTTGTTATTAGGACTTGCAAAATCCAAGGTTTTAGCATCCCCCCCACACTTAAATTACACATTGTCCTCAATGTGTCCCAAAAATGAATTTTTAGGTTGATTGAATGTGTAACATGGTGTTTAAAGCAAAAATTTATGTTACTGGACGTCTGGACACGGCCCCGTGTCCATTGGACACGATCCCGTGGTCAACTGCCAGTAATGAAAACTTACAGAAGGTGGACACGGGGGCGTGTTGGCTAGGCACGGCCCCGTGTCTGGCAAAAATCTGCAGAAAAGTAAACAAACAGCAGGTCTGGGAGGTGGCCATGGGGGCGTGTCGGCTGGACACGTCCCCGTGTGGACTGTCTGTAAGCCTGAAAAATAGGTTTCTTCCTCCGGTTTCCCATCCTGGCTTCGTGAGTGCTAATGCTTAGCACTCTAAGCCTTGGTTTGTACCTGCACTAAATACCACACCAAGCAATACCAACATCCTAAATTACCATAGTTGATTGTTCAAACCATAGAGTAAAAGAAAAATAAAGCAGCAAATAAAAGAAGTTAAGGAAAGTAAATTGTTCAACACTTGGCACGCAGGCCACAAATTATTTCGATAGATAAAGGGACCTTAACCTGTGGGCTCGCCATCAACCCGCTCCTGCTCCTTCAACCCCCTAGTCCATGTCCTCATCGCTGTCATCACCTCCATCCCCATGACCCGCCATATACTCTCGGATGCTGCCGATGTCGTCTTGTATATCATTGATGTTTCGTTCGATAGCTCCGACCCGGTGGTATGTATTGTTGGCAAGGTTGTAGGTGTTCCTGGTGCACATGAGGTTTTCCTGCAAAAGATCATGTAAACTTTGAAGGTTAGGAAAACCGCCTCCTTGTGAGGAGGATTGACCCGGATCACCATGGGGTTGATACTGGTAATGAGGAGGTGGAGTGTGAAGAACTAGGGCCTCCTGTGGGTTCCATGCATGGCCTTGCATCCTCTGAAAGCTCACTGATCCGTCTTCCGCCTCGTAAAGTAGGTTCATGGCGCGGCAAATGTGATAATCAACTCGTCCTGACCCTGGGCTCCTTTCAAAGGACCTAGGGATGCGCGTGAAATGCTTGAAGAGGCGGTACACCCATCCTCCAAAAAAGATAGGTGTTGGTGCACGAGCAAGACGGTTCAGATGCATGTTCCGAAGCAGGAGATATGGAACATCGAGGGCCATTCGGTTGTGGATGCAGTGAAGGACTACCAAATCTTTCAATCCCACAACGCCACTACTGTCGTGTCGTTGGCTAAGAGAGTAAGTGAGGAGCCTATGAATGTAGCGATAAAGCGGATCCCTCATCTTAGTACTCTTGGTACTGCTGGGGTTGTAGATTCCTTCACCGATTTGGGCCCATGCGGCTTGACGTTCATTTTCATCCAAATCTCGTAACCCCTCGGTATTTTCCTCATTCCCCGATTCTTCTTCCGCGTACGGTCCCACTATCGCCCCGAATTATGCCATAGAGATCGAGTATCTCGTCCCACCACATCGAAATGCAACCCCTTCATTGTCGAACGGGTCACACCTTGAAGTGAAGGTAAATGTACTATAGAACTCCATGGTGCATTGATGCACCGACCGAAGCCGAGTGGTTAATGCAACCCTTAGGGGTCTAGTAACGATGTTGTTGAATCGGTCGAGCTGGTTTACTAAGGTTAACAGGTCCATGCACGCTTGTCTGGGGTACTCCTCGGGCCTTGTTTGAAGTAACTCGTATCTTGCACTAGCGTCGAGCTCATTCGCGTTAAACCTTGTGAACTTCGACATCTGAAAGAATACACCAAAAGTTAGCACGAAATAGTGAGATTTTTAAAAGAAACTGCAAACAGTGGGCTGGACACGGCCCCGTGTTCAGCGGGCACGACCCCGTGTCCAGACGCCTGTTACTCAAAAACTTCATTTTTCGTCCCGGTCCCGAAAATCTGAAAATTTTTAGCCAAGTAGGAGTGGTTTCCCCCGAAAATGAAACCCCAAGTGCCGTTTTCCCAAAACAACCCGTTTACCCCTTCAATTTTATCTTTTTCGGTTCAAAAACAAGGGTTTGAGGTTTTTGGTGAGAAATCGGGCAAATCTATCAACAATACAAGTGTATTTACTTCCCATTACACTAATCTAAACTAATACTAACAGATTATATCAAAAATTTGAGGTTCGATCCGGATGAACTTGAAGAACCCTAGATTTTCCCCAAATTTTTGATGTTTAACTACATGCAAGTAACTAATCTAACTACTAATGATGATAGAATCATACCTTGATGTTGTTAAACGTGGAGGTAACGTTGGAAATCTGCGGAAAATCGCCTTGAACCAGAGAGTTTTCGGCAAAACGGGGCGTGTGGAATGAGGTAATTGTTATGAAAAGAGGGTTTTATCCCGACAGTTGTGTCGACACGGCCCCGTGTCCAGCGGACACGGCCCCGTGCCGAGCAAAGTTTTTTTTTTTTTTGTGCTCGTGTGAGTGCCCATTTTTCCGTAAACATGGTTAGAAGACTTACCGGTTTCGATGTATACTCACTTGTTCGTAACATACCAGGTATAATGTGGGTGCTTTTCATGCGTTAACCGTTTGAAGCGAGATCTCTTCCTCCTCATCCTCGATAGAGTTTTAGCCGTTGGCCATTGACTTTAAATGGAATCCCATTTCGAGCTTTAATTTCTACTGCACCGTGAGGAAAAACATGGGTGATGGAAAAAGGTCCTGACCACCTAGATTTTAGTTTACCCGGAAATAATCGAAGTCGTGAATTAAACAACAGAACTTGGTCTCCTACTCGAAATTCATTAGGCTTAATATATTTGTCGTGTAAATTTTTCATTCTTTCCTTATAAATTTCGGAGTTAGAGTATGCATAATTCCTTAATTCATCTAATTCATTCATTTGACAAAATCGATTTTTACCTGCAGTTTCTAAGTCTAGGTTTACGTTTTTTATTGCCCAGTAGGCCCTGTGAGCTATTTCTACTGGCAAATGACAACTTTTTCCATAGACGAGCTTATATGGGGTTGGGCCTATAGTGGTTTTATAAGCAGTTCGAAAAGCCCATAAAGCATCATCTAATTTATCAGCCCATTCCTTTTTATTTAATCCTACGGTTTTTTCAAGTATTCGTTTTAAACCTCTGTTAGTCACTTCGGGTTGTCCATTCGTTTGAGGGTGATATGCTGTTGAGACCCGGTGATAGACCCCATACCTTGTTAAGATTTTTTCGAGTTGATGATTGCAAAAATGGGTACCCGTATCACTTATCAAAGCTTTTGGTGTTCCAAAACGAGAGAATAATTTTTTCAGAAATTTTACCACTACTCTTCCATCGTTTGTTGGAAGAGCTTCGGCCTCTGCCCATTTAGACAAGTAATCAACCGCCACAAGTATATATTTGTTTCCTTTTGACGGTGGGAAGGGTCCCATGAAATCGAGCCCCCACACATCAAAAATTTCACAAACGAGAATACCATTCTGAGGCATTTCGTTATTGGAAGAAATATTAGCTGATCTCTGGCAAGCATCACATGTCTTTACAAGATCTTGTGCATCTTTGTAAATGGTTAGCCAATAAAATCCTGAACCAAATACCTTTCGTGCGGTACTAGCGGCGCCATGATGTCCTCCGTATGGACCTTCATGACAGTGGCGGAGAATTCTTCGCGCTTCGCTACCATGGACACACCTTCGGATGAGTTGGTCGGCACACATTTTGAAAAGATAAGGGTCTTCCCAAAAGTAATGCTTTACATCGGCAAAGAATTTCTTTCTTTGATGATGTAGCCATCCTTTGGTGACTATACCTCTAGCTAAGTAATTAGCATAGTCGGCATACCATGGTTCTTGTCTGTTCTCCACCATTTCCAAGGACTCTGTGGGAAATTTTTCGTTGATCTGTTCGTCCCTGGTTGCCTCCAAAGCTGGGTCTTCTAGGCGTGAAAGATGATCTGCAGCAGTGTTTTCTGCTCCTCTTTTGTGTTTGATTTCAATGTCGAATTCTTGGAGGAGTAGAATCCATCTGATCAAAGGGGGTTTTGCGTCTTGTTTCTTGAAGAGGTATCGGATAGCTGCATGATCTGTATAGACTACAGTTTTAGAAAGAACAAGGTAAGAACAGAATTTATCAAAAGCAAATACCACAGCTAGTAACTCTTTTTCAGAAGTTGTGTAATTTTCTTGTGCATCGTTAAGTGTTTTACTAGCATAATAAATTGGGTGGAAATGCTTTTCTTTTCTTTGTCCCAAGACTGCTCCAACAGCAAAGTCACTTGCATCACACATGATTTCGAAAGGAAATTTCCAATCAGGGGCTATCATGATAGGTGCATTGACTAGCATTTCCTTGAGGGTTAGAAACGCTTGATTGCATTCCTTGTCAAAGATGAAAGGTGCATCTTTTTTCAAGTAATTTTGTTAGAGGTCTTGAAATTTTTGAAAAGTCCTTGATAAACCTTCTATAAAATCCGGCATGCCCTAGGAAACTTCTGATTGCTCTAACGGAGGATGGTGGAGGTAATCGAGAAATAGTTTCTATTTTTGCTCGATCAACTTCCATTCCTTCGCTTGAGATTTTGTGACCGAGTACTATTCCCTCTGTTACCATGAAATGGCATTTTTCCCAGTTAAGGGCGAGGTTAGTTTCCTCACATCGGGATAGCATTCGTTCAAGGTTATCGAGGCATTGGTCATATGAATCTCCAAAGATAGAAAAGTCGTCCATGATGACTTCCATTGTCTTTTCTATCATGTCATGGAAAATGGCCACCATACAACGTTGGAATGTTGCGGGTGCATTACATAGACCGAATGGCATGAGTCGATAGGCGAAAGTTCCGTAGGGGCATGTGAAAGTTGTCTTTTCTTGGTCTTCAGGTGCTATTGGAATTTGAAAGTAACCTAAAAAACCATCCAAGAAACAGTAAAATTTATGACCGGATAGTCGTTCTAACATTTGATCAATGAAGGGCAAAGGAAAGTGGTCTTTCCTTGTTGCTTCATTTAATCGTCTATAGTCTATACAAACTTTCCATCCTGTGACGGTTCTTGTCGGTATTAATTCATTTTTTCATTAGTTATTACCGTCATACCTCCTTTCTTTGGGACTACTTGGATGGGACTTACCCATGGACTATCAGAGATAGGATAGATTAGTCCGGCGTCAAGTAGCTTGATGACCTCATTTTTAACCACTTCTTGCACATTGGGATTTACTCTTCGTTGTGGTTGTATTACTGTTTTGTAGTCATCATTCATTAAAATTTTGTGCGTGCACATGGAAGGATTTATTCCTTTAATATCTACAAGCTTCCAAGCGATCGCATTTTTGTGTTTTTTAAGAAGATTAACTAATTTTTCTTTTTCTACGCTACTTAATTTAGATGAAATAATTACAGGTAAATTACCATCTTTGTCTAGAAAAGCATATTCCAAATCTTTAGGAAGTTCTTTGAGCTCAATGGGTGGGTCTTTAGGAGACACCTTATTTTGTGGCTCATCTAGATCAAGAACCTTAAAGGTTTGTTCTATGGCGACATCTTCTTCAACAAAGTGGTCATCTTCTTCAGTTGTATCGGGTGGCTCATCTTCATCTTCAATTAGGGGGTCATTATTGCCAAAAGGATATTTCATTGAACACTCAAGATCTATGTTCCTTTTGAATGCCCCTAATTGGAGAGGTAGATTGTTAAATTTCCGGTTTTTCAAAGCTTCATGAGTTTTCACAAAAGGTTTTCCCAAGACTAGAGGAGCGTCATCGAGGATGACAAAGTCGGTTGGAATAACCATTTGATTTGTTTGAACCAAGACGTCCTCAACCATACCGATTGATTTTATTACCTTCCGATTGGATAGAAAAATGGGTATTTGAAGTGGAGCAAAATCACTAATACTTAGTGATGACGGGGGTAGCCCAAGACTAAATAAAATGACTAAATATGTAAATGTTCAAATGGTTAAACGGTTCAATGGTTGAAAAGCTGTGAGATGGGAAAAGCGAGGCGGAAACAGTGGCCAGTCACATCCGGAGATCGCTTCACCAACCCATAGCCGCAAAAGCAAAGCAGGTCTGCACAATGCACACTATTATCCAGGGGTCTAAAGCCTTTAACCCCCAAAAGGGGAAACCCTCCACTGCAAGCAAGGTTACTAGTCTAACACATTCTACTTCGGGAGATGTCTTCTCTTATAAATTGACACTTCATTTACTTCAGAAAACATCTCCTGGCCAGCTCTGATTCTCTAATCTCTGGTCATTCGTGTGGAGTACTTGCTTACATACAAGTCACTCCTTTTCACATCCACCACACACATTCCATTTGCTCCCACTTCCGAATCTGAGTACATTTCAAAGAAGGAATCTTCAGCAAATAACAACAACAAACTAGTAAACCTCCTTCCATGTCTTGCAAACGTGGGGGGACCCCGCGACCTGCGTTAGGAAAAGTTGAACCCTTCAACCCTTTTGCCTAACCAACCCAGCTACTACCGTTGGTCTTGTATTTGTTGCATCAACAAGTTGGCGCCCACCGTGGGGCTACGCCGCTATTTCTTCTCAAAAAAGACCTAGTAGTGTAGCTCTCTTCACTTAAAATCACCATGTCTGAAAGTGGATCTCCGGGAGAAGTAAATCAGATTCCAAACACTTCTACCCCGGGTAGTAGCCAAGCTCACGTGGCTATACCAACATCTTTCTCAACTCCGGGGAGCACACCCGAGTTCCTCACCTTCAACACACCGACTCCGTCCAGATCCGGGGTCCCATCTCCCAATATCGGTGTCTCTGACACCCCAACACGTGTTGAACTTACCCCCGAGGGGGTTGCAAACAACTTCCTTGAATTAAGGTCACTTCTCAACCAGCATGTGAGTAAAGAAAGAGAAAAAGGAGTGAGGATCCGTTTAGACAATGATGAACCTGAACCAACACTGTCTCCCGGACCACCTCCATCTCCTTTTACTACAAGAAGTGAGGCTGGTCCCAGTAATCCTTCAAATCCTCACCCTTATCTGTCCACTATGACAAATCCTACGGTGCATCCTATCTTCTCTTCCCAACCAATTACTAGTGGTGCTCCTTTGGGACATGAGCTAACACTTGACCAGCTTCTACAGTCCCCAGTAACAAGCTATCCAGCATCTGTAACAACCACGTGGGAGCAAGCTCTGTCCGTGCTCCCTTTAGCACGAAGCGCTGTTATGAGCACCCCTCTCGGAATAAACTGCTCGGTTGGTCCAGGAAGCCTTCAAGGCTTCAACCTCATGCCCAATATGATGACCCAGATGATGGCCAACTTCCCGTGGCAACACTTCATTAATCAAGTGCTAGCCACTCAGGGGAATTAAGGCAATGTCAACAATGTGGATGCAAGGGCTGAAGAAGACTTGGCTAAACCTTACAAGCCAAGTAACCTTTCATGCTTTTCAAGGCAGATAACCGATTATGATTTTCAATCAAAGATTAAGATGCCGTCCCACATCAGAACGTATGATGGGACTGAAGATCCTGAGGACCATCTTCAGATCTTCACTGGTGCAGCCCGGATAGAGAAATGGTCAAACGCTGAATGCTGCCTGATGTTCATGCAAACTCTTGTTGGATTCGCCAGAATCTGGTTCAACGATCTACCTGCTCAAAGCATTCGAAGCTTTGACGACCTAAGCAAGGGTTTTCTGGCGAATTTCTCCCAACAAAGGCGATATGTCAAAGACGCAACAGTGATCTTCCAGATAAAACAACGAGATGATGAAAGTCTTCGTACGTTCATTGAACGATACAAAAAGGATGGTCTGACTTATGTAGGGGCGGACGAGAAAATGAGAGTGGCTGGTTTCATGAATGCCATCACCTCTAAATATCTCACAAGAGATTTCAACAAATCCCTGCCCAAGACCCTGGAAGAGGCTCTTGAAAGGGCCGAAGCTCACATCCGGGGAGAGGAGGCTGTAGACATTAAAGAACAAAGGAAAAGAGGATCCGGCTGGTGAAGCAATAGCCCAGCTAGAAAAAGGGGGAACTTCAACTCCTATGACAGGCGGCCAAAAGGTTCAGACCCTCGAAGGTCTGAAGGCCGGAACCCTTCAAGCAGGGAGAAAGGCATAAGTTTCACACCCCTCACAAAGACCCCTCAAGAAATCCTTGCAACAGAAGAAGTTGAACAAAACTTTCGGCCTCCTAGGCCTCTCCCCAAAAGCAGAAAAAACGAGAACTCCACCCAATACTGTGAGTTTCACGAAGAAAAAGGTCACCACACCAATGATTGCTTCCAACTCAAGAAAAGAATAGAAGAGGCTGTTAAGTCCAGAGAACTCGCTCATTTGGTAAAGGGAGTCCGAGACAAAATGGCTGAAGGAAAGGGTTAGGAAGTCCATATGGTGAATTTTGATGGAAGGGTTCCTCATAAAAGGGTTCAGTGTGTCTGCTTCCCCCCTACGGAGAAAGACCCTCTTTCTAGCCCTCTTGTGGTAGAAGCTACCGTTGGAACGCTGCAAACATGTAAGGCATACATAGATACTGGGGCAGCCACTGAGATCATGTTCGAAAAATTCTTCAACCGTTTGAGCAACGAAGAACGTTCAAGGCTTCAACCTTCTGGAACCTCTATAAAAGGTATCGCTGACATACCCCTCAAGCCCTTAGGGCAGCTGACCCTTAATGTTCGTTTCAGCGAAGGTTTAAAAGAAAGAACCCAACCATTAACCTTTGTGGTTATCAACATCCCCTCAAGCTATGACGTGATCATCGGAAGACCAGGACAGTGTGCATTTTACATGGCAGTGTCTGTTGGCCATGGCACGGTTAAATTTCCTACCGAGAGGGGCATAGCAACCCTTCAACCCTCTCAGGAAGCTTACATGATTGAAGGTGAAAACTCAAACAGTGAAGAAGACAGGCAAAGGTTGGTCATAAACCCTAGGTACCCTGAACAACGAATAAGGGTCAATCCAAACCTTTCTCAAGAGACCCTTTCGTACCTTGAAAAATTGCTAACACATTACAGCGATGTATTCGCTTGGTGTCCAGAAGATATGACCGGGATCCCTCGGAACATTGCCGAGCATGAATTAAGAATACCACCGGATGTCAAGTCGGTGGTCCAAAAGAAAAGAAGCCTGGCACCCGAGAGAAGTCTGGCAGCCTGCCAAGAGGTTGAAAAGCTTGTGTCGGTCGGTATTCTCCGAGAAGTCAAGTACCAATCATGGGTTGCAAACCCGGTTATGGTCAAGAAACCTGACAACTCTTGGAGGATGTGCATAGATTTCAAGGATCTTAACAAGGCTTGTCCTAAAGATTGCTACCCACTACCGGAAATTGATCTCAAGGTTGACTCCCTCACAGGTTACTCGTTCAAATGCTTTCTTGATGCATACAAGGGTTATCACCAAATCCTGATGAAGAAAGAGGATGAGGAAAAAACAGCCTTTCACACAGACAAAGGGATCTTTTGTTATCAAAAGATGCCTTTCGGCCTAAAAAATGCAGGAGCTACCTATCAACGACCCGTTGACAAAGCCTTCGAAAGCCAAATCGGCAAAAACATGGAGGCATATGTTGACGACTTGGTGATTAAAAGCAAGACGGAACATCAAATGCTTGACGATATTCAAGAAACTTTCAAGAACCTCAGGAAGGTTAACATGAAGCTTAATCCGGAAAAATGCTCATTTGGATTCGAGGAGGGAAAATTCTTGGGTCACATTGTTGGAAAGCAAAGCATCAAAGCCAACCCTAACAAAGTGAAAACCGTCCTCGAAGCCAAACCACCAAAAACCAAGAAGGAGGTTGAAAGCTTAAACGGGAAGCTTGCAGCCTTGAAGCGTTTTACCTCAAAGTTAGCCGAAACATCTCTGCCCTTCTACAAAACGCTCAAGAACTGCTCAGACAAGAAGGATTTCAAATGGACTGAAGAAGCTGAAGAAGCTTTCAACCAGATGAAGCAACATTTAGCTTCCCTACCAGATATCGCGGCACCAAAAACCGGGGAGTTAATATTGGTGTACCTCTCAATTGCTGACGAAGCCATCAGTGCAGTCCTCACCATTGAGCGAGACAAGGCCCAGGTACCCGTTTATTTTTTCAGCAAAACTTTAAAATTAGCTGAAACAAAATACCCTCCCCTTGAAAAACTTGCCCTAGCCCTAGTTCAAACAGCTAGAAGGCTTTGAAGGTATTTCCAAGCACACCCCATACAAGTGGTCACCGACCAACCTATTAAGAGTGTGCTTGGAAAACCTGAAATCGGGGCGATTAGCCAAATGGGCCATAGAACTGGGTGAGCATAACATCACCTATGTCCCAAGAAAAGCTATCAAGGCACAAATCTTGGCCGATTTCATTGTGGAAGTTCCAAACCAGGCAATCACTGAAGTAAACGCTACCACTACTGAACCCTCCAACCCTGAAGCCTGGAAGCTTTTTACCGACGCGGCTTCAAGCGTTGAAGGGTCAGGGGCTGGGCTAATTTTGATCAACCCAGAAGGGCTGGAATTCACATATGCTCTCCGTTTTAATTTTCAGACCACCAATAACGAAGCTGAGTACGAGGCACTAATAGCTGGCTTAAGGCTAGCTAAAGAGATGAAGATCGAAAAGCTTGAAGTGTTCACAGATTCGTTGCTGGTCTCAAGCCAAGTGAATGATAGCTACATAGCTAAGGAACCCAACATGAAAAAATACAGAGAAAAATCCAAGGAACTAATGAGTACCTTCCAGGCATGCAACATCAAACAGATCCCCAGATCTCAAAACAAAAAGGCCGATGCCCTAAGTAAGCTTGCATCTCTCACTTTCGCCCACCTTACCAAGAAGGTGCTGGTAGAAGTGTTGAAGGCCCCATCAATCGATGAATTGGAAATTCAAGATGTAGTTACCGAAGAAGATCCAAACTGGATGACTCCAATCAAAAAGTTCCTTAAAAATGGTGAATTGCCAAATGATCAAGTAGATGCTAAAAGGGTTGAGATCAAGGCAAGGCAATATGTACTACAAGGAGAAACCCTTTACAAAAAGGGTTACCTTGCTCCCTTGTTAAGATGTGTCGGCCCGGAGCAAAGCAAGTACTTGATCAAAGAAATTCATGAAGGTGTGTGCGGAGCTCACTTTGGAGCTAGGTCGGTGGTTGCAAAGCTCATGAACCTTGGATATTTCTGGCCATCAATGCACCGCGATACAACCGAAGAATTGAAGAAATGCGATGCTTGTCAAATTCATGCACCAATTCCAAGAAGTCCCAAGCATGACTTAGTCCCAATAACCTCGGCCTGGCCATTCCACAAATGGGGGATGGACATTGTTGGTCCATTTCCCCCCAAGCAAAGGGGGAGTAAAATTCTTACTGGTGGCAGTAGATTATTTCACCAAATGGCCTGAAGTCAAACCACTTGCCAAAATCACGGGAAAACAGGTCATTGACTTTGTTTGGGAAAACATCATTTGCCGTTATGGATTGCCGGGAGTACTTGTCACTGACAACGGAAGACAATTTGCTGAGAAGCCTTTCAGCACTTGGTGCAAGGAATACAAAATCGATCAGGTTTTTAGCTCAGTGGCTTGTCCGCAATCAAACGGTCAGGTGGAAAGAACAAATAGAAGCATAGTAGAAGGCATCAAGACAAGATTGGGAAGATACAAAAACAACTGGCTTGAAGAATTGCCTAGTGTACTATGGGCAATTAGAACAACCGGAAAAACAAGCCATAAGAAAACACCTTATAGCTTGGTATTCGGACCCGAAGCTGTGATCCCCGTTGAGATAGGAGTTGTAACCCAAAGACTTGTCAACATGAATCCCGAAACAAACCAAAAAGAGATAATGTTGAATTTACAACTCCTAGAGGAAGCAAGAGATCAACCCGCAATTCAAGAGGCCAAATACAAGCAACAGATGGAAGCTTACTACAACAAAAAAAAGTCAAGAACGAACGTTTCAAGCCAGGGGACCTGGTCCTCAGAAACAACGAAGCCAGCAAGAAAGAAAATCAAGGAAAGCTTGGCCCAAAATGGGAAGGCCCATACACCATCCTTGAAGCACACAAAGATGGATCCTACAAGCTGGCTGACTCAGAAGGCAAAAGGCTTCCAAGGCATTGGAACGGTAAAACCCTGAAAAGGTTCCATGTTTAAACAGGAAAGTTTGGTTTGTATCAAAATGTATTCCAAGCAGAATTATGAATATCTTTTGTAAAAAGCAAGTATTGCTGAAATGAATGAAGTTGCTTTATCAAACTTGTCTTTCTATCCTAAGATCAGGTTGAGAACCTAGCAAAAAACTCCATGGCAAGGGCCATGTAAGGGGATGAGCTCCCAAGCCACATCGCTCAATAGGTTCAAGGGTTGAATGAACCTATATAAGGGGTGAGTTCCTAAATCAATACAACTCCATGAGACTTGTTAAGAAAACCTAAAATTGTCTCATAGACGGGTGTGAACAGCCTACACCAAATGTTCCCTAAGCCTTAAAAGTATAATCAACAAAAAGGCTTGAAAAATTCAAGTGAAAACCAAAGAAATAATAAAAGGGATAGGTGCTAGATCTTCTTGTTAAAAATACCAAGGCTAAGTGTCTGCAGCACAGAACCCTTTTAGGTATGACAAACATAAGGGCAGCACAAACTGGACAAAGACAAAGTTACAAAGAGAATTTGAAAGAACAAAATCACTTGGACAAAAAACACAAAGATACAAACCAAGTCAGGCCACAAGTCTAAGAAGCCTTCAAGGCTTCAAGCCACTCGAGCAACAACTCGAAACCCTAAAGGCTTCAACCTACTAACAGACAGCCAAAAGGCTTGGAAGGTTAAAGCCAAACAGACTGCCTTAACAAAAACAGACACAAGTCTAAAAACATAACATAAATAAGAAAGTTAAGACATCATACCATATCAAAGAAAGCCCTAAAGGACTTCCAAACATAAGTTAAGGCAAGTCCTAGTAACTTGCAAACCTAACAATTGTTCAAACGGCCACACAGGCCTTCAACACAACCAACAGGAACCTTAAGGGTCCCTGAAAACCTAATATTGTTTAAGGGTCACAAACCATAAATTGTTTTTAGTGCTAAGAAAGCTACGAATTAAGAATCAATAGACTTGGAAACTCCAGAACCTTCGCCCTTGGTCTTCTTTGTTTTCTTCAGCTTCTTAGTCTTTAAACCTCCATCACCCCCCACCGCTGAAGCCTCCAAGCTTGCATCCTTAGAAACATCCAGCTGACCTGAAAGGGTACCATCACTATCCCCCAAATAGGATCTCTTCCTTGAAAGAGAGCCCAAGATTTCGGCACAAACTTTTTCATTTAGGCCCTCCGGTTTCAAGTCCTGCAACACAGTAAGAGGCTTACCAAAACAAGCAGAAACTTGATGGATGTAAGGATAGGTCAGTTTCTCCATTTGCTCAACGGAGCCTTTAAAAACGTCAGAAGCCTCGGGACGAAATAGAGGTGACTTCTCCAAAGGATGGCCGGATTCATGAAGCTTATAACCAGCAATGAGGCCTTGGTGTTTCCCTAGGTTGAGAAGCTTAGTATAAACATCGCCAAGGGCAGAATTGAACTCCTTGGAATGTAAAAGATAAGTAACAACCTCCTGGAAACCTTGCTCAATTAACCACTGATTGTCAGCGGTAGAACGAGCAACTGAAGCCTTCAACCCCTCTTTCTCCTCACGAAAAGCCTGTTGCTGAACAGCCAAAGTCTCCCGGTCAGCTTTTAACTTCAATAAGTTAGCCTCAAAACTCTTTTTCAAATCACCCATCTCAATCTCATGCATCTTTTTCAAGTCACTAACCTCCTTCTCCCACGCTGCTTCTTTCTCGGCAAAACCAGCTATCTCCTTTTTCATCGAGGCAATGGAGGATTTCATCTTATCCTTCTTCTTGGAAAATTCTTCATATTCCTGCATCCTTTGACGAAAACGGGCAATACCTTGAGGAAGCATAGCAGCAAGGTTGCAAGTACTCAAAACCATCCGAGACAACATCAAGTCATCATCCATCCCAGCAATGGTCTTGTGCACTGAAGGAGGAGCAAGGTGACTAAGAGCATCCTCACAAACAGCAGCATCTTTGAAGGTGTCATCATTCTTCACTAACCAAGTAGGCACATAAATCCCTTCCGGATCTAACCCTTCAACGTCCCGGCTTGAAGACTCCTGAACAGGGGTAACAACAACCTTCTTGCCTGGAGTCTTTTTACCATGAACAACTAATTCTTTATCCTTCTCAGCACCTGCTTCACCACCTTGATCTTCCGAAACTTCAATATCATCACTCAAGTACACTGGTTTAGTAGAAGTGGATTGAGGACCAGCTTTCAACAACCGACGAGAAGATCGGCGGGTCGAAGACTTGGGAACGTTGGACTTTGAAAAACCCTTGACATTGGCAACACTAACATAACTTGTACCCTCAAACCTTTGCTCAACAGTTCTAACCACAACATTCTCGCTAGGAACAGACGGAGCATCTCCAAATACAACATCAGAAGTATCATCACTTTTGATAAAATCCAAAGCAGACATGACTACAAAAAACAAAACAAAAGCAAATAAGTCATAAGTCAGAAAAAATGCAAAAAGGGCAAAAAGGGAAAATGCATACCCACGCCATTTCTCATTAGTACCGGATCCCGATCGGCTTTCCCCCAAATGTTACTAACCCCTAAAAGAACTAACAAATGTTCAGGGAAGGGACGAACCCTCGAAGGGCACCCCCGGATGGCTGTAAGAAAAGCATCATTCAATTCAGATTCAGAGGGCTCCGGATCATTGAGAACATCATCCGGATGCCTCCATACCATCTTGAAAGGAATAATAGACTCGGAAACCCAGAAAAAGCGATCCTTCCAGGTCCCAAGTGTTGTAACCATAGACGAGATGAGGCAAGAATCAACCTTTGATGTTTCAAAGGTGAACCAGTCGCCATTCTTGGCCAAACGGAAAAACCGCCGAAAGAGCAACAAGGAAGGATCATATCCAAGAGCACGACACAAAACCTCAAAATGCAAAACCCTAGCCATCCCCTTCGGATGAACTTGCCCAAAAGAAACCCGATAATACTCCAACAAGTTCAAAACAAAAAACGAAAAGGGATAACGAAGATTCGACCATTGAAAATGACGGCAGTAAAGGGCAATCGAACCAGGGATCGGTTTATCAACAGGAACTTCACAAGCAGGAGCAGTTGGGTTAAATTTTCTATCAATACCATATTCCATACAAAATAAATCTACCTCCTCTTGTGTTAACCGAGAAAATGATTTTGCTAAGTCCTTACGAGCACCCATTTTTGAAAAACAGAAAATGAAGAATGCAAGGTGTAAAGGAAACCGAAACTAACCTTAGAGAAGGAAGGAAATGGCAGAAACTTGGAAAAATTATGACTAAAATGGATAAGATTTGCAAATATAAAATAAATGTAAACCTACAATAGGGGTAATAATGGCAAACAGTAACCTCTGCAAAACCGCCACCCTCTCAACTGCCATACATCAATCAAATCAATTGTCAGTTATTTAAAATTCAAATTCAAATATTAACTGCCTTCAACCTTTCAAGCCTTTAAGCAACGAACCCTCGAAACCTTCAGACAATAAAATACATGCATAAAAGTCAGAAGTCTTTGAGCTCATTACCCAAAAACCTCTGACTTAGGGGGCTGATGACGGGGGCAGCCCAAGACTAAATAAAATGACTAAATATGTAAATGTTCAAATGGTTAAACGGTTCAATGGTTGAAAAGCTGTGAGATGGGAAAAGCGAGGCGGAAACAGTGGCCAGTCACATCCGGAGATCGCTTCACCAACCCATAGCCGCAAAAGCAAAGCAGGTCTGCACGATGCACGCTATTATCTAGGGGTCAAAAGCCTTTAACCCCCAAAAGGGGAAACCCTCCACTGCAAGCAAGGTTACTAGTCTAACACATTCTACTTCGGGAGATGTCTTCTCTTATAAATTGACACTTCATTTACTTCAGAAAACATCTCCTGGCCAGCTCTGATTCTCTAATCTCTGGTCATTCGTGTGGAGTACTTGCTTACATACAAGTCACTCCTTTTCACATCCACCACACACATTCCATTTGCTCCCACTTCCGAATCTGAGTACATTTCAGAGAAGGAATCTTCATCAAATAACAACAACAAACTAGTAAACCTCCTTCCACGTCTTGCAAACGTGGGGGGACCCCGCGATCTGCGTTAGGAAAAGTTGAACCCTTCAACCCTTTTGCCTAACCAACCCAGCTACTACCGTTGGTCTTGTATTTGTTGCATCAACACTTAGCTTTTCAAAAATGTAGTTAGGTATTATGTCAAAGATCTTTGTCGATGGTGACATTACTAATAAAGGAATTTTGAAAGAAACATGGAACCGGTGTAATGTTAATTTCAAAAGGATCTTCTTTTATTAGCGAAGTTCGATCATTAGTTAACTTAACACTTACCATTTCTTCAATTTTAGTACTAGTGTTTAGCTCTTTTAAAAACTTAGCATGAGGGGTAACTAAACAATGATTTTCAAAAGAAGGTGACAAGAGATTAATTTCTTCTAAATTAGACTCTTCTTGAATTTTATCGTTATCGACCTCACCTTTTTCGTTGTTTAGCTCATGAGTCGGTTTTTCACTTATTTGTTCTTCCATTTTTAATTCCTCAATTATCATTTCTTCCTTTTCTAATTCTTCTCTTGCGCGGGACTCCTCTTCCCTTGCGGGAGATTCTTTTATGCATCTTTCGATAAATTTGAGTTTTTCTATTATCCTATCGGCTATGTCGGTGATAGAGTAAGGATCGGGATCCTCAAAGCTTGAATCCGGTTGTTCGATCCTTGGCTCCTCATAGTACCCATATGAAGTAGATGGTTCATACCATTGCTCTTCATGATAAGTATATAATGGATAAGGGTCGAAACTTTGTTCTTCATAGTACTCATATGAGGTGGGTTGTTCACGCCATGGTTCCTCATAATAAGAGTATGAAGGTGGTGGCTCATATCTTGAGTCCTCAAAGTATGAGTATGAAGGCTCATACCTTGGTTCATCAAAATATGAGTATGAGGGAGGAGGTTCATACCTTTGGTCTTCATAGGATGTGTATGAAGTTGATGGCTCGTACCTGGGCTCCTCATAATGGTTGTATGAAGTGGACGGTTGAAACAAGTTACAATATTGTACCGAGTGCGGGTTACCACAATTAGTGCAATAGTCCCTCATATAATCATCCTCCTCATAGGTGTAGTTGTAGCCTCCTGAGTATTGATCCATAAGAATCACTCAACAGACCACAACTGAGTCTCGGGACCAGAAAACAAAAATAAAGATGGAAAGAGAAGCTGGACACGGCCCCGTGTACAGGATCTGTATCTGGGCGTTTTAATTAAAGTCACTGGTCTCGTTGAGCATGGGGGTGTGTTCGGTGGACACGGCCCCGTGTTCAGACTCTGTATCTGGGTATCTAACTAAAAATATGCAGCACGGGGGCGTATTCAGTGAGCACGGCCCCGTGTTCAGGCTACTGTAAATGCAAACTAAACTAAAATGCAGAAAAATGTGCGCGCGTTTTAAAAAGGTTTTGAAAAACTGATTAGGCCGTCGATTTTAAGCTTTCTTAAAATCCTTGTGTCCCCGGCAACGGCGCCAAATACTTGATGTGCGTGAAGTGTGTTATATTTTAGATGTATATTTTAAGCCCTTTTTACACTTTTAGCCAAGTTATATATTTATAAAACACGATATTTACTAACACTAAACACACATATGGGCAAGTGCATCCATCGTGGACGTAGTATAGTGTTGGTAAGATACCGAGGTCGTCCAAGGACACAAGAGCTTTTAGTACCGGTTTATCCTCAACGTCTAACCAAATCAAAATGTTAGAAAAGATTTTTAAACTAAGAAAACAAAACTAACTAAATGCTGAAAAATAAAATAAAAATAAAAACAGATAGACAAGATGAATCACTTGGATCCGACTCGTGTATTAGTATAACCTTTGATTATTTTCGCACTTTTGCACTTGTTTAAGAGATTATCTTAGTTATTGTAGTAGGCCCCTCTTTTGAATGCGACGTTACCCTCAACCCAGTAGTTTGAGTCAGCAAGGATACAATCCTAAAGGATCGGATTATTGAAAGATAATGAATTAAGTTATTAATGCAAATTATGGTAGGCCCCTCTTTTGGAGGTGACGTTACCCTCGACTAAGTAGTCTGAGTCAGCAGGGATACAGTCCTAAATAGCAGGGTTATAGTATTAATAGTAGTTAACTTATGAGGGGGTTAAAGAGTTTGGATCCCCGCCATCCAATACCTTTGGGTATTGAAGGAGATCCTACTAAATTTGACCCAGGTCCCTTGCAGGACCTCTAAACGCTGAACAAGGGCAAGACCCTTACCAAACCGTTCCCTTAACCCCCGAGCAGGTAGCCAACATACCTCCATATAGACCGTAGAGATATGAATGGTGAAAATCTTTTATTTTATATAGACAGTAAAATAATGCCAAGACACCACGGACAAACGATAAAGAAGAATCACCTTCAACATAAGCAACTAGTTATTAAAGTCATTAATACAAAACCAAATAAAAAGTGCAAAAGATTAAAAATAAAAAGTATTATACTAAACACTTGTCTTCACCAAGTGATGTAAGAGACTTAGGCAAACATGGCCTTGATTGTCAAGAACTCTTACGATCAATCTTGGATCCCGAGACGACTCACACACTCTATGATGGACAATGGATGATGGTGGTGGATGATGGTATTATGGTGGTGGTGGGTGGTGAATGAAGTGGGAGAGAGGTGGTGTGCCAAGGGATGAGTTGCAATGAAACCAAGCACTCCTATTTATAGGCTGAACAGAAGCCTGGGCACGGCCCCGTGTCCGCTGGGCACGGCCCCGTGCCTGTCTGACAATCTCTCTCCTCATTAATTGTAATTCGCAATTACAATTAATGCGCCTGCAGTACTTTCGCCACGCCCTCGTGTTCACTGGGCACGGCCCCGTGGTGGGCAATAGAAGCTTCTATAGGTTTGTCTTATCTGCTGCTTCTTGGGCACGGCCCCGTGCTGGCTGAGCACGGGGCGTGTTCAGTCTTCTGCCTTCTCTGTTTTGCTTGGGAGGATGCTGTCGAGGGGTCGGGCAATCCACTTTTGTTCCTTTTCTTGTATTTATGTTAGATTTAGCTGCCTTTTTGCTTCTTTTGTTAATTTGAGCTCATTTAATCCTGAAAATACAAAAGGAAGACAAAAACACTCTTTTTCCAACATTACTACTTAAAAAGGGTTAATTTTATGCCTCATTTGATGTAATTTATATGTTGCATTTTACACACATCAGGTATTTCCAGATTCCCACTCTAACTATGTTAATTGTCAAGTCAAAGCTTACATTAAAAAGTCAACAGAATGCTTATTTTCAAATTAATACATAATTAGCAATGTAGGATACATGCAACCTGTTTGATTATTGAAATATCTTGATAATTAATGTAGGAACATGTCCCAACATGTTCAACTCGACAATTTTCAGTTTAGACTCGGTTTGGAACCAAAAGTCGCTTAAGTTTGACTTCTGCTATGACTTTCAGTTCTGACCCGTTTAAGCCAAGTTTAGGATTGCCTTAGAGCTTCTTTTGGACCTATTTACATGTTAGTATAACCCCCTGTGATTATACAACTTGGTTCATTAGATATCCTATTCACATGCATGTTTACGTTAAATGCTTATATGTTGACCGTTATGCCCAAATGACCTTAAAATATGATTTTTGAAAAGGTAAAAGGGTAGACACGTTAGCTACTAATTTATAAACTTGCACCTAAAATTTGAGATCAGTTTGAGGTGTAGATTAAGAGTTATGCTCATTAGCGTAATTAGAAGCTTCTTTAGTAATTAAATAGCGTAAATTGCATATAGCCTATCTAAACCCAAATTTTTATACAAAAATTTGTACCTACTGATATAAAGTAATATTTTGGGATTTTTAAAGATTTTTATTCAATTTTAGGCTGAGCATAACTTAGTATTCTAAGCTTAATTCGGTTAATGCCGGTTTTACCCTTTTGGACTATAAAATGAGTCTTATAAATCCTATTGACCACAAACCTTTTTCTACTGATTCAGTATGTTAAATAAATTATTTTGAGCCTTCTGAAATATTAAAAATATCAGCTTTTTATACAAAACCCGGAAATGGCTCCAAATCGCCTTTTTAAGCGTTTTTAACGCATAAGTATGTACTAGAACCTTTTTAAGCATATGGGGTTAAAACCTACTGATGTATTCAGTAAATTTTTATACTCTAACAGTAGGCAAATATTTTAAACTCAGAATTCCAGTTTTGACCTTTTAGGCCTATGTGAAATTACCAAAATGCCCCTACGGAGCATAGTATGGTTATAAGCAATAAATTTCACATATATATGATACCCTACTGTTATAACTTATTAAATTAAGTAAATTTACTGATTTAATCAGACCTGTAACCCAGGATATTATTTAAATTCTTTTACACCCTTTAAAATGACCAAAATGCCCTTATGAGGCATAGTTTGGTGTTTAAAGCCATTTGGGGCATAATGGAAGGTATCATTCTGATATCACAACATGTTTAAGGCATATTAACTTAGGAAACTTGTATATGACTCTTATGGTTACTCGTTACGCACTTTACGCATTCGGATCGGCTTATGTAACTAGTTTACCCCTTTTAGCCGAAACGGGTCAAACCATATCATTTCTGTCTCAAAATCCAGAATGTGATTAAGTTACCCATATTAAACAAGTATGCAAGCTTGTCGGGTCAAAACCACATTCTAAAACGGTCTTCGCCTTATCGTGCGTTTAAACCGTAATCTTCATTTAAAACTAACCGGTCTAAGCTTAGGCTAAATTAAAAGACCCGTTAAGATTCTAATAGGTTATTAAAAACCTTCATTCCAAATATAGGAGCCCAGTAAAAGCTATCTGTACTTGCTGATTTGATACGGCTGGGATTAAATTTATATTTAGCTCAGGTAAATACTTTTAACTTATTTTCCCTTATACGGGTTTGGGGTACAGTATATAAAATACCGCTTGGTCGGGTAATTGACCTTAACCGGTCGGTGGTTAAGTGTTGTCAAAATGACCCGTTTGAAAATGTTGTTTTGTTTGTTTAACGCCTTTGGGGGTTTAATGACCATGTCCCGGATATCCTTGGCATCATTCAAAGAATGGCCACGACCTTAGCACACGGGTGTAGGCGTACACCCGTAGTGCATTCAAATCAATAAAGTATAATTGTCGGTACTAGATAAGTCTCGCGGCAGAACTATACTAAGTGGTGTGTCTATTAATCTTTAACCCGGCACGACCCGGACAACTGAACGAATAACAAACATGTAATTCTTTTACAAGATTATAAGCAAATAGTGATCCCAAGTTATAAAAAGTTTTGTGTCGCGGGCATTCAAGTCAATTTTAAACCTTTTCAAAATGAGTCAGTTAAATTGTATTTACTAGTGTAAACTGACGTATTTTCCAAAAAGGCTAAGTGCAGGTACTACGCGTAATAGGCTGACCATTCCTTAGCATTAGTAAAAGTCTCGCAAGCTTAGGATGCATGAAGTCTGTTGAATAAAAGTTTCCTCTTTGTTTTGATCTGCCTGTGGATCTAGTTCAACTGTTTGTGATACTGAATATTACAATTTTATTTGGTTGAAATAAATCTTTCTTTTGCTTCCGCTGTGCATTTATATTTTGTATTGTTTAACTATGACGATATCAACTACGTCACGGAACCCCCACCGGGCCCACCGGTGACACGTGGAAAATAGGGGTGTGACAGTTTTGGGTAATTTCGTAACAAAATCCATTGTTATTAATTCCCATTTCCAAACAGGCATTTCTAACTGTTGCAATAAACCTGAATGTTTCTGATGTTCAGCTTTGACTTGTGAACAGGTTAAACATTTAGAAGCATAGGTTGCTATGTCCTTTTTCATTCCTATCCAGCAGAAATTTTTCCTTAAATCCTGGTACATTTTATCACTTCCTGGATGCATTGTATACTTAGATTTATGGGCTTCTTCTAATATACAATGACGTAGGTTTCCTAATTTAGGTACCCATATTCTTGTCTTATGGAATCTCCAAATTCCATCTGTTCCTTGTTTTAACTCTTTTAGCATACCTTTTAATTTTCCAGTATCTTCCTTGATTACTGATTCTTGTGCTTCTCTTATCTGATCATTTAAATCTACTTGTAGATCTAATTTAAAAGAAAGTACCCTTTTTGGTTTTTCGTGATACTTTCGGCTTAAAGCATCAGCAACTACATTTGCTTTTCCTACATGATACTGAATATCACAATCATAATCACTAAGTATTTCCATCCAGCGTCTTTGTCTCATATTCAATTCCTTTTGCCCGAAGACATATCTCAAGCTCTTATGATCAGTGAATATGGTAAACTTACTACTGTAAAGGTAATGTCTCCAAATCTTAAGGGCAAAAATTATGGCTCCTAATTCTAGATCATGGGTTGAATAATTCTCTTCATGATTCTTAAGTTGTCTAGATGCATAGGCTATAACCTTTTGACATTGCATTAACACACATCCATAACCTAATTTAGAAGCGTCACAATATAC